>NC_090248.1:38655485-38689961 GCF_037325665.1 Littorina saxatilis
CACTACATACCCTACACTACACTACATACCCTACACTACACTACATACCCTACACTACACTACATACCCTACACTACACTACATACCCTACACTACACTACATACCCTACACTACACTACATACCCTGCACTACACTACATACCCTACACTACACTACATACCCTACACTACACTGACTACATACCCTACACTACACTGACTACATACCCTACACTACACTGACTACATACCCTACACTACACTACATACCCTACACTACACTACATACCCTACACTACATTACATACCCTACACTACACTACATACCCTACACTACACTACATACCCTACACTACACTGACTACATACCCTACACTACACACCCTACACTACACTACATACCCTACACTACACTACATACCCTACACTACACTACATACCCTACACTACACTACATACCCTACACTACACAACATACCCTACACTACACTACATACCCCACACTACACTACATACCCTACTTCGCCACCCCTTTATATTGTTGATTTAGGACGTACCCGGGGTGACTTATACACACCGTACGCTGTGTGTTCTTAGTTCCGACTATTCACTGTCTCTTTCAAACGAGAAAGGTCAAAGACACCAAAATGGCGGCCCTTCCAGAATCGTGTTTCCTTTCTCTCTTGCTTCTTCTCCTTGTGATAGGTAAGGGTCTTTTTTGTGTTGTTTTCAGCAGTTTTGATCAATAGAAAGTTGTGTCCCTTTTGTTTATTTGTTTGTTTATTTGGGTTGTTTGATTGTTTGAATAAATGTATGTACATAATTATGATAGAATATTGATGTATGAATTGAAGAAATGTATAAGAACACAAGAATGTACGAATGACAAAGAACAAATGTTTATTTTTGAATGTTTTATGTATGTTTTATTACGGACACAAAAGCTCAGCAATGCAATTTCTCTTTTAGAGATTAATAAAGTTATTGTATTGTATTGTATTGTATTGTATTGTTAGGGTCCATTTTGTACTGTTTGAATAATTGTAAAAAGCAACAACAACCAACAGATACATTTTTCGTTCGTTCGTTCGTTTGTTTGTTTGTTTGGTTGCTTATTACGGGTGGGTAAACAATCACACAATGCACATAATTAGAGTCAGACAAACTTTACAAATCAAAGTAGATGATTTGATTATCATTCTCTTTCATAACTAACTTTCTGTGGGTGAAGTTGTAATTATCTACGTCTGTATATATTTGAATTAAATGTTACGTGAACGTTCATCGTGAAATAGTCATGATTTAATACAATCACATGTTGTTCCTTTAATGTTCAGAATTTTAATTAAAGTACACCTTTTCTTAGTGAGGACAACTGATTGATATCTAATTTGATCATTTACTTTTCTTCCTGGAGTAAACAGAACTGAACGAAAGCATACAAGTTGACAGAGATTACTATCTGCGCGTTCCGCTATTGAACTTCAAATAGATCAGCGATTTCTTATCGAACCATTGTCACCTGTGGGGTACGGGCCAGTGCTATCATGAGAGAGAAAATTTCTCTTTATTCGCAACTGCACACTGTTTATTGTTGTTCGGTCGGCAGTGATAAGGTGTGCGTCGTTGCTTTGGTAGAGTGTTAAATCAGCTAGGCAGTGTAAACTATACACAGACAGAAAGACAGCCAGACAGACAGACAGACGCAGACACACAGACAAGCAGCCACGAACATGCCCACACACACGAACGCACGCACGCACGCACGCACGTACACGCACGCGGCACGCGCCTACACGCACGCGGCACGCACCTACACACAAACACGCACGCACGCACTTACGCACGCACTTACGCACACACGCACACACGCACGCACACCCACACACACACACACATACATAAACACACACACACACACACATAAACACACACACACACACACACACACACACACACACACACTCACTCATTCACTCCGCTATTTAATCATGCAATAAACAGAAAGATAGACACACCGATGGTCATATCACCAAACTAGCCCAACACAAAAATACACCTCCCGCTTCCATGAGAATCATAAGGCCAAAAAAAAAATAGGTGTGGTTACGGTAACATAGCCACAAAAAAATAGGGTAGGAAGGTAGGCAATCACTTTTTTTTTTAAACTTTTTTTCTAATGTGTACAAATTAAATCTACTTGACCGGGAAATAAGTGTGCGACTCGGGCGCTTTCGCTTTCATTGCGTTTTCTGCACTCGTTTTCTTGTTTTGTGGTTTTTTTTGTTGACAAATGTAATAAAAAGTTATAGGGTCGGCCCCTACAAATAGGGTAGGTCGGGTTACCGTAACCACACCTATTTTTTTTTTAGGCCTAACACAAAACTGGAAGGCAAGAGAGACAATGAAAATGACAAAAAGACTCATTTTATTTCAATAGTTTTTTCATTCGCGTGGCAGGTATCTCGGAGGCCGGGGAATTCTGCTACAATAACGGCGTCTACCTGGAATACTGCGAGTATGGCTGCTGTTCGGGGTCGTGCTGTTTTTTGTCGTAAGTCATTTTTGTTTTGAGTTTTTTCATGCAAGAATTGACATGACTGTACAGGCGGAGGGGGAGTCGGAACTACAGAAAAGTTGACTTCTACTTCGCTTTGACACCTACTGGCGTTTCTGACTGCCTACCTAGGTACGGTACCTGGACAAACTGACAAACAGACAGACACACAGACAGACACATACACAGACACTGACACACACACACACAGACACACACACACACACACACACACACACACACACACACACGTTTCGCTAGCTACATATTGAAATTCGGAATATCTCTCTCTCTCTCTCTCTCTCTCTCTCCTCTCTCTCTCTGTCTCTCTCTCTTTTTCGCGCCCCCACCCCCCACCCCGTCTCTCTCTCTTTCTCTCAGTCTCTCTACTCCATATGCCTTACACACGATTTTCTAACAAACAGAGCCTGGTTGATCGGAGTCATCGTCGTCGGAAGCATCATCTTCATCTGCGTCGTTATCGCCATCATCTGCTGTGTTGTCAAATCCAAGGGGTCACAGGGCCGAGTGGTTCAACCGGTCAACTTTCAACCCCATGGCAACGTTAACGTCGCCATGGTCAGCCATACGGGTAGGTTCATCTTTCTCTTTCTGTGCTGTGTTTATGTCTGTCTGGCTGTCTGTCCGTCTATGTCGTTATATGTGTGTGTGTGTGGGTGTGTATGTGTGAGTCAGTGTATGTGCGTGTGTGTGTGTGTGTGACGGTGTGTGGGTGTCAGTGTGCCGTGTGTGTGTGTGTGTGTGCGGTGTGTGTGTGTATGGAAGTGTGTGTGTGTGTGTGTAATTGTGTGTGGGCGATTACGCGTGTGCATATGCTTATAGGTGTCTGCGTGTGAGTATATTTTTTACTAAACATAATCTGGGCCAAATTTCAAATCCAAATCAAACAACATCAGCATAATAGCTTTACCATCGACAATCCAAGGGAAGTAATTCAACCCCAACGGGAAACTAAATCGGTGATAGTTCTAGACCAAGTTCCGTCCCTTGGTCAACTGAAGTATACATATGTATATACTAGATGAATACCCGCTTCGCCGGGTAGCCGGCTTCGCCGGGAAGAAGCAGAGCCGAATACCCGGCGAAGCCGGGTGAGTGGCGCACCATACGCCGGCTTCGCCGGGTGAGTGGCGCACCGTACGCGATTGACGCCACACGAAGGAAGGGAGATAAGCGCGCAAAACACTGGAGAAGATAAGGAGCGTTGTGGACAGTGACCTTCTAAAAATAGTAACGGGAATATGGATTGAGCGTTGTGGACAGTGACCTTCTAAAAATAGTAACGGGAATATGGATTGACGCAACACGAAGGAAGGGAGATAAACGCAAAACACTGGAGAAGATAAGGAAGAGTTACTGGGAATGGATGAACAGAAAAACCAAAATCGGTTCAGCGCTGCGCGCTCATAGCACGTGTTGAAAATTCTCATCGACCAGATTGTGTCCGGGGTGTACCTGAATATGCCCACCAAATTTGAAGCAGATCTATCGAGAACTTTGGCCGGCCGTGCATCGCGAACACACACACACACACACACACACACACACACACACACACACACACACACACACACACACACACACACACACACACACACACACACACACACACACACACACACACAGACAGACAGACAGACTCAAGTCGTATATATATATATAGATAGATAAGATGTATATCCGAGATAATCCAAATCAACAATTATGAAAGTAAGGAATGAAGGAACAAAGAAAGAAACAAGAAAGAAAGAAAAAAAGAAACGCACGCACGCACGCACACTCTCACACGCACACGCGCACACACACACACAAACACACACACACACACACACACACACATACACACACACACACACACACACACACACACACACACACACACACACACAGTGAACGAACAAATAAACACAAGAACGAGAACAAACCAACCCAGCACCTCACGAACTCACCAACCCACCAAACAATATCATTTCATTTTATCTTCTTCATTTTACCAACAGGTCAGTCAGGATGGGGACAACCGCCCTACGGTCAAGTCCCCCACCCCCCTCCGTACGGTCAAGTCCCCCACCCCCCTCCGTACGGCCAACACCCCCCTCCCCCTGTCTACAGCGACCCTGCTTACCCGCCACCTAGCCAACCGCCTGGCCAGCCTAGCCAGCCTGACCAGTCCCCGTTTGCCAAGGCTGCCAATAGCGCAACCTAATATTCATATTTCACCAAGAGCTGGGAACTGTACTTATCGTGTGTGTCTCTCTTCTTCATTATACTGTGATAGACCTTAAATAGTACTGTAGAACCTGCCCTTGCGACCACCCTTGGAAGGCGATCACCTGCCCACAAGAACCGCTCCGATCATGGTTCGATGACGAGTATTTCTTCTATAATTCACCTTTACATAGCGACCACCTGTCTATAAAGATTACTTTACTGGTCGGTCCCCTTTTGGTCGTTATGGACAGGTTCAACTGTAAATAGTTTCAAACACGGATACATCCACGTAAACTGAGAAAAGGAACAATGGAATCGGAAGGGACATGATGTTCAACTAACTACCAACCAACCAACGTGTGTGTCTTCAAAAAAAAAAAAAATCTTCTGACATGACTGTACAATGATAGACCTCTTGTTTACACACACATACGCACACATACACGAACGCACTACACAGACACGCCGTACAAACACAAATAATTATAGACATAGACGCAAGCAGACATAGACACATGAACAAACAAAGTCACAGGCACAGACATAGACAGAGATAGACACAGGCAGACAGTAAGAAAGATAACGACACAGGCAGACAGACAACGACACAGAAAGACAACGACAACGACACAGACAGACAGACAGAAAGACAACGACACAGACAGACAGACAGAAAGACAACGACACAGGCAGACAGACAGAAAGACAACGACACAGACAGACAGACAGAAAGACAACGACACAGGCAGACAGACAGAAAGACAACGACACAGACAGACATACAGACAGAAAGACAACGACACAGGCAGACAGACAATGACACAGGCAGACAGACAGAAAGACAACGACACAGACAGACAGACAGAAAGACAACGACACAGACAGACAGACAGAAAGACAACGACACAGGCAGACAGACAACGACACAGGCAGACAGACAATGACACAGGCAGACAGACAGAAAGACAACGACACAGACAGACAGACAGAAAGACAACGACACAGACAGACAGACAGAAAGACAACGACACAGGCAGACAGACAACGACACAGGCAGACAGACAGAAAGACAACGACACAGACAGACAGACAGAAAGACAACGACACAGGCAGACAGACAACGACACAGGCAGACAGACAGAAAGACAACGACACAAGCAGACAGACAGAAAGACAACGACACAGACAGACAGACAGAAAGACGACACAGGCAGACAGACATAAAGACAACGACACAGCCGACAGACAGACAGACAGACAGACAGAAAGACATCGACACAGACAGACAGACAGAACGACAACGACACAGACAGACAGACAGACAGACAGACAGACAGAAAGACAACGACACAGGCAGACAGACAGAAAGACAACGACACAGACAGAAAGACAACGACACAGCCGACAGACAGACAGACAGACAGACAGACAGACAGAAAGACAGAAAGACATCGGCACAGACAGACAGACAGAACGACAACGACACAGACAGACAGACAGACAGAAAGACAACGACACAGACAGACAGACAGAAAGACGACACAGGCAGACAGACAGAAAGACAACGACACAGACAGACAGACAGACAGACAGACAGACAGACAGACAGACAGGGTGACAACGACACAGACAGACAGACAGAAAGACAGAGCGATAGGGTGACAACGACACAGACAGACAGACAGACAGACAGACAGACAGACAGACAGAAAGACAACGACACAGGCAGACAGACAGAAAGACAACGACACAGGCAGACAGACAGAAATACAACGACACAGACATACAAATACACAACCAGAAAAAGACAGACAGACAAACAGACTGAAAAGAGACAGAAAATGGCACAAACACACCAACAGACAGACAGACAGACAGATCGACACACACACATACACATACACACACACACACACACACACACACACACACACACACACACACTAAACATACACCATCAAACAAACAAGCTCCCACGAAGAGAAGAAAGCATTAGTTTCATTTCATTTTTTCCACACATATTTGATGTAGCAATTAGCTTCTCTTTGATATGAGCAAAAAAACATCACAACATTATTCGTCCAGTTTGTTCCCAACGAAATCAAATCCGTCCATGAGCGCTCATTTTAAAATCACATCGAAGGATACCCGCATATTTTGTGTTTCTTTTTCCAAATGATCACCTTTTATTCATCAATTTGTTTAGGGCTGCTCTAAGCTTCAAATTACTAGCCGTCATACTTGGGCGAATGTTTACATTCAAAACCCATTAATCCTATAGCAAAACAGACAATGTTTGTCGCTTGGTGTTCATTTTGTTTAGGAATGTGAGATAAAGAAACAATTGCTTTTTCATAGAATCAATATCGTGTGCTCGCTTATGATTGTGAAATAAAGATCCCCATTCTTGCCAGAGAATCAATATTGTCTGCTCGTTTATGAATGTGAAATAAAGAAACCATACGCATTACTTGCCATAGAATCAGTATTGTGTGTTACTTCGTGATTTTGTTGTTCTTGCTGTCAAATATTATTTTCTTTGGCCCGTGTGACATTCGGAGGCTCTGAGTTGCTTGTCAGTGTCAACTGTCTTTGTTTAAAAAGTAATTTTTCTATAATATTGGTATTCCTTCGCATTGTGGTAAAGGTGTCACACTTCTCGAGTGAATCATCAGAGAGAAAGAGAGAGAGAGAGACAGAGAGAGACAGACAGACAGACAGACAGACAGACAGACGGACAGAGACAGAGAGAGAGAGAGAGAGAGAGAGGAAGGTAGGGTGGGAGAAGTCCGTCACATAGTGCAAGTCGGAGAGGAGAGCAATGCACAGTGGAAAAGCAATTTGTCTTCATGCATTTTTAATTGTTCTAATCATTTCTGGCCTGGTGTTTAACAACACAGCTCAGGACCTCCTTCTGTCTCCGTCGATCCATCTCTTATTTCTTTTTTGTGGTGTCCATGAATCTCTCCTTGTGTGTGTGTGTCTGTGTGTGTGCGTGTGTGTGTGTGCGTGTGAGTGTGTGCGTGTGTGTACGTGTGTGTGTGTATGTGTGTGTGCGTGTGTATGTGTGTGTGTGAGTGTGAGTGTGAGTTTATGTGTGTGTGTGTGTGTGATTGTGTGTGCGCGCGCGCGTGTGTGTGTGTGTGTGTGTGTGTGTGTGTATGTGTGTGAGTGTTTGTGTGTGTGTGTGTTTATGTGTGTGTGCGTGTGTGTGTGTGAGTGTGGACTTTCTTCTGTCTCGATCCATCTCATCGTTTTTTGGTCCATGAATCTCTCCCTGTGTGTGTGTGTGTGTGTGTGTGTGTGTGTGTGTGTGTGTGTGTGTGTGTGTGTGCGCGCGTGTATGCATATATGTGTGTGGTTTTTTTTTGTATGTGTGTATGTGTGTGTTCTTGGTTTTATGTATGTGTGCGTATTTTAAAGTAATAGGGAGAGAAAGAGAGAGAGAGAAAGAGAAAGAGAGAGATAAAGAGAGAGAGAGAGAGAGAGAGAGAGAGAGAGAGAGAGAGAGAGAGAAAGAGAGAGAGAGAGAGAGAGAAAAAGAGAGAGAAAGAGAGAGAGAGAGAAAGAGAGAGAGGAGGGTGGAGAGAGAGAAAAAGAGAGAGAGAGAAAGAGAGATTGATTGATTGATTGATAAAACTTTATTACAGAAGGATGGAGATTTTAGGCGTTGCCTAGTCTTACAATCTGTCCTTGCTAACTAACATGAATGCAAAACAGACATGAAAACATTCTAGAGAGAGAGAGAGAGAGAGAGAGAGAGAGAGAGAGAGGGAGAGAGAGAGAAAGAGAGAGAGAAACAGACAGACAAACAGACAGACGGACAGACAAACAGACAGACAGACATACGAAGATAGACAGATATTATAAGCGTGAATATCATTTCATGTATATCTCATAGATGCGAAAAAAACACCCCACGCACATTGTAGTTCTTGTGAACTCTTCTTATTCTATTTTTTAGAACCTCAATTTTCAATTAAAAAAAAAAAACCCAACTCGTATTCAAATCTTCCTTCCAGCAATAACAGATGATCATCCATTCCCTCCCTTTCTCCTGCGCCATCTTTAAATTGACGATTTTCACTGACACTCACCCGTCGTCCACGTTCGTAATTTCCCATGGGCAATTCTTGCGACGAGAGCGGCAGGGTTTCCCGCGGGAAGGACTTTTTGCCCTTTCTTGATTTCCCCTTTCTCGCCCTCACAGTCTGTCATAAGACGCGTGGTGCGCATGTCCGACCACATGACAGGAAGTGGCGACATTTTTGCTCAGCAGGTGCCACTTGTCTTGGTCGAGAAAATGAGCGTTTCTCCTTTTTTTATTTTTTTTATTTTTTACTTTAAACATTCTTTTAGATAATTTTCTTTCACGTTTGAAAGGTTCTCTGTTATTTTCTTTGTGTGGCTGTTGTCGTCTTGTTCTTCGTCTTTTATGTGTGTGTTTGCAATCATGAGCTGCCAGGAGGGTTAGAAAAATGTCGAAAACTAAGAGAGGACATTGACCCCAACCCCCAAAAAACACAACGAACAAACAAAAAACACAAGAAAAGCTAAAAACAAAAAAACAAATAACAAAAACAAAACAAAAACCAACAACAACAACAACAACAACACACAACAACAAAATAACAAAAATAACAACACAAACATTTTCTTGTGTAATCATGGTCCGCGTGTCATGTAGGTGAGAGGTGAGAGTTGAGAGTGGGGGAGGGTTTGCTGTGACGATACCCCCCCCCCCCCCCCGCCCACCTTCCTTTTTATTACATTTAGTCAAGTTTTGACTAAATGTTTTAACATAGAGGGGGAATCGAGACGAGGGTCGTGGTGTATGTGTGTGTGTGTGTCTGTGCGTGTGTGTGTGTAGAGCGATTCAGACCAAACTACTGGACCGATCTTTATGAAATTTGACATGAGAGTTTCTGGGAATGATATCCCCGGACGTTTTTTTCTTTTTTTCGATCAATACCTTTGATGACGTCATATCCGGCTTTTTGTAAAAGTTGAGGCGGCACTGTCACACTCTCATTTTTCAATCAAATTGATTGAAATTTTTCTAAAGCAATCTTCGACGAAGGCCGGACTTCGGTATTGCATTTCAACTTGGTGGCTTAAACATTAATTAATGACTTTGGTCATTAAAAATCTGAAAATTGTAATAATGTTTTTTTTATATAAAACGATCCAAATTTACGTTCATCTTATTCTACATTATTTCCTGATTCCAAAAACATATAAATATGTTATATTTGGATTAAAAACAAGCTCTGAAAATTAAAAATATAAAAATTATGATCAAAATTAAATTTCCGAAATCGATTTAAAAACAATTTCATCTTATTCCTTGTTGGTTCCTGATTCCAAAAACATATAGATATGATATGTTTGGATTAAAAACACGCTCAGAAAGTTAAAACGAAGAGAGGTACAGAAAAGCGTGCTATGCAGCACAGCGAAACCACTACCGCGCTGAACAGGCTCGTCAGTTTCACTCCGTTTTACACAAGCGGCGGACTACGGTCATTGTGAAAAAATGCAGTGCGTTCAGTTTCATTCTGTGAGTTCCACAGCTTGACTAAATGTAGTAATTTCGCCTTACGCGACTTGTTCCCTTTCATTCTCCAGGGGATTACAATACCCAATTAACATTTACTTTACTAGAAGGAGAATGGCCAGTTTGTCATTTTTATTCTTTCTTTCTTTTCCTCATTTCTTTTCTAAATTATAATTACTCATTGGCACATTGTCTTTCATAGGCACAAGAGTTTTGTGGAATTCACAGGAGAAAACAAAATGACCCCGAAGGTTCTAATTCATCACGACTTGACTTTACACTATGCCAGTCACAAAGCAAGTGTACAGTGTCGCTCCAGTATAAGCTCGAGAAAGACCAAGGAAAAACAATCTGCGTGAGGAATGACAAAGGAAAAACAATATGTCTGCACTCCACAAAATGATAGTAACCATTTTCTAGGACACGAGCTTATAGACGCTTCCTCAAAGCTGAAAATAGTGACAACTCTCCACCACGACCGTGAGCTCTATCACAAAGTCATTTTCAAGTTCATCAAAGTTTGTATTGGAGGTTGATATTACTCTGGCTTTGTTATCAAAGTTTCCTGATGGCCCAAAAAACCGATAAAGTGTTCTTCTCACGCAACAGCCAATAGAAAGACGCGTCTCACGCGTGACTGCCTTGCGTCATTTCCGCAATTTCCGGCGACTCTTGCTTCGAGGTGCCCAAGGGACACAATCACTTTCTTCACTGCTTGGTCACACGTCACAAAGAGAGAGAGAGAGAGAGAGAGAGAGAGAGAGAGAGAGAGAGAGAGAGAGAGAGAGAGAGAGAGAGAGCACTTTATTGGGAGAGAGAGAGAGAGAGAGAGAGACAGACAGAGAGAGGAGTGACAGAGACAGAGAGAGGGAGAGCACCTTATTGAGAGAGAGAGAGAGAGAGATAGAGAGAGAGAGAGAGCACTTTATTGGGAGGGAGAGAGAGAGAGCACTTTATTGGGAGAGAGAGAGAGACAGAGACAGAGACAGACAGAGACAGAGACAGAGAGAGGGAGAGGACTTTATTGAGAGAGAGAGAGAGAGAGCATTATTGGGAGGGAGAGAGAGAGAGCACTTTATTGGGAGAGAGAGAGAGAGAGAGACAGACAAAGACAGGGACAGAGAGGGGGAGAGCACCTTATTGAGAGAGAGAGAGAGAGAGAGAGAGAGAGAGAGAGAGAGAGAGAGAGAGAGAGAGAGAGAGAGAGAGAGAGAGAGAGAGAGAGAGAGAGAGAGACAAAAACAAACATCCGTTGTTTTTCGTGCTTGTCTCTCATCAAATTAACACATTAAGGTCCTTAATCATTATCTCGCTTGTGTCTACTGGGCGAGCTTCTGGCAAATTTGTCAGATACGTTTATTGTCTGTATTATAAGTGTCTGTGTGTCCACTTCAAAGACCGCTGGGTCGAAGGTCAGTGAACATAACGTTTTGTTTTGTCAATCAGTATTCAAACGTTCTTTGATTCTCTCATCAAGCGATGTCATACGCCTGTTTATATGTATAGTCTACTGTACATACATATGTTCAGCCAAACACGATGGCAGGCTCATTTTCTTCAAAGATCTGAGACGACGGAAAATGGAAACTGCACCGATTGACCTTTACAGTCTGCGTCTCCATAGTGATAGACAGCCTTGAAACGAGTTAGGGTTTCAAAAAAGTATTTCTGCTTTTACCCCGCAGGTTGCTTTTAGACGTGTGAGGTGAGGCGTTGATCCCTTGCCTGAATTTCCATCTGTTGCACTTGTCTGGCTGAATTCTAGCAATTTCTAAATACCGACGAGATTACTTTCAAAATATGCTAAGACTATGTCGAAATCTGACCACAGGACGTTTGTATTCCGGTCTGTGTAACTCTTTGCCTTGCATGCAAACTTGTCTCAAGAAAGTGACCTCCATTGGATACCTCGTAATAGACGTTTTTTTCTCGGAAATAACTCTGTCAGGATTTTAAAGCTATCCAGGACCGATGCCAGGTGGAAGGATGAGAATAAGAATAATGATAAGGTATATAGTCCTGTGTCTGTGAGGTTACTCTCATGGAAATTGAGGCTGCTTTCTCACTCTGGGGACATGTGGACCATTTGATAAAACCCAGCCCTGTCCTTATTCCCTGGATAAAACAATCCACATTGCAACAGTGACAGGGCGGGGATGTAGCTCAGTCGGTAGCGCGCTGGATTTGTATCCAGTTGGCCGCTGTCAGCGTGAGTTCGTCCCCAAGTTCGGCGAGAGATTTATTTCTCAGAGTCAACTTTGTGTGCAGACTCTCCTCGGTGTCCGAACACCCCCGTGTGTACACGCAAGCACAAGACCAAGTGCGCACGAAAACGATCCTGTAATCCATGTCAGAGTTCGGTGGGTTATAGAAACACGAAAATACCCAGCATGCTTCCTCCGAAAGCGGCGTATGGCTGCCTAAATGGCGGGGTAAAAACGGTCATACACGTAAACTTCCACTCGTGCAAAACACGAGTGTGCGTGGGAGTTTCAGCCCACGAATGCAGAAGAAGAGAAGAAGAAGCAACAGTGAAATGACTCAATTCAGGGTGCTAAATTTATATTTGCTGGCATAATACCCAGCCCTGTTCTTCGACTCAGGATAAAACAATCGACACTGACACAGTCAAAAGACTCAAATCGGGGTGCTTAATCTATATTTGCTGGCATAAAACCCAGCCCTGTTCTCAGTCCCAAGATAAAACAATCCAAGTTGAAACAGTCAAATGACTCAACTCAGGGTGCTTAATTTGTATTTGCTAGCATAAAACCCAGCCCCGTCGTCTGTCCCTGGATAAAACAATCCACATTGAAACAGTCAGAAGACTCAAATGAGGGTGCTGAATTTATATTTGCACCCACAGAACCCAGCCCCGTCGTTCGTCCCTGGATAAAACAATTCACATTGAAACAGTCAAAAGACTCAAATCAGGGTGCTGAATTTATATTTGCACGCACAGAACCCAGCCCCGTCGTTCGTCCCTGGATAAAACAATTCACATTGAAACAGTCAAAAGACTCAAATCAGGGTGCTGAATTTATATTTGCACGCACAGAACCCAGCCCCGTCGTTCGTCCCTGGATAAAACAATCCACATTGAAACATCTCTCCTGAATAACTCAACTCAGGGTTAGTTCATTTATATTTGCTGGCCCAAAACCCAGCCCTGTCCTCAGTCAGCATAAAACAACAATCCACATTGAAACTGTTGAACAACTCAACTCAGGATACATATTTGCTGGCACAAAACCCAGCCCTGTCCTTCCTCCCAGGACAAAACAATCCACATTGAAACAGTCAAATGACTCAACACAAGATGCTTAATTTATATTTGCTGGTACAAACCCAGCCCTGTCCTTCCTCCCAGGACAAAACAATCCACATTGAAACAGTCAAATGACTCAACACAAGATGCTTAATTTATATTTGCTGGTACAAACCCAGCCCTGTCCTTCCTCCCAGGACAAAACAATCCACATTGAAACAGTCAAATGACTCAACACAAGATGCTTAATTTATATTTGCTGGTACAAACCCAGCCCTGTCCTTCCTCCCAGGACAAAACAATCCACATTGAAACAGTCAAATGACTCAACACAAGATGCTTAATTTATATTTGCTGGTACAAACCCAGCCCTGTCCTTCCTCCCAGGACAAAACAATCCACATTGAAACAGTCAAATGACTCAACACAAGATGCTTAATTTATATTTGCTGGTACAAACCCAGCCCTGTCCTTCCTCCCAGGACAAAACAATCCACATTGAAACAGTCAAATGACTCAACACAAGATGCTTAATTTATATTTGCTGGTACAAACCCAGCCCTGTCCTTCCTCCCAGGACAAAACAATCCACATTGAAACAGTCAAATGACTCAACACAAGATGCTTAATTTATATTTGCTGGTACAAACCCAGCCCTGTCCTTCCTCCCAGGACAAAACAATCCACATTGAAACAGTCAAATGGCTCAACTCAGGGTGCTTAATTGGACCGAACTCGTCGAACCTTTTCGTGCGTGTAGGGAATTTATGGACATCCGGATGCCAGGGAGCCGATCGGGGCATGCTGAGTGACTAACTATACCTCCCCGCAGTAAAGTAGCCCTCTCTGTCCAGCGGCCAGTCTGCTTTCAGGGTTGCTGACCAGGCGATCGCGTGCGAAAGTGACATAGCACGCGACATGCACGCGCGCTCCAAGCGTAGTCAATTTCGTTTTGTCACCTCCCGTGTCTGTTTCCCTTCTGTCTGGTGTCCCGTTTCTCGACGTGTAATTTACTGTAATGTCTTCCGTTTATGGTTCGTTGGTGTAGAGTTTGGAGGGAAGGCGGAGTAGGGTGGGGGGGGGGGGGGGCGGTGGGGGTGGGGGGGGGTGTCGAGGTTGGTTTTGGTGGTGATGGTGGTTATGTGGTAGTGGTAGTGGTGGTTATGTTTTCAAAGAAAGTGGCTGAGCGGGTATTAAGGCTCGTCCCGCTCGAAATAACTGAAGAGGAGACTACTCAGACAAGGTGGTGTTTATGAGAAAAAAGGAAGGATAAGCAAGTTGCGTGCTAGCCTACACCAGCACCACCTGGCCTCTCTCTGTCCCCCATTTTCGCAATCAACGCAGCTCTCATCATAAAACAACAACAACAACAACAACAACAACAACAACAACAACAACAACAACAACAACAACAACAACAACATTACAAAACATGAAAAATACGTCAAATGGCGTTTGTTGTGCGTGCATGCATATTATATTTATGTGTCTGTTCGTGCGCGCGTGTGCAACAGTGTCTGCAATTGCAACCCCACCTCGCCGCCCTCCCCCGCCCCTTATCCCCTCCATCGTTAAAAACCTCACACCAGGGGGGGGGGGGGGGGGCAGGAGGCTTCTCCATCAAAAAAGCGTTCAATAGCATTAGTAGTGCATACCTGTGTTCGTCTGTGTGTCTGTGCAACAATGCCTGCCCCTATCCATCTCACACAACTCTCACTCATCGCGAACGCCATCAACTCATACTAATAATGAGATGGGGGGGGGGTGGGCAGCAGGCCTCTCCATCAGTCAAAACAGCGTTCAACAGCATTCGTTGTGCACACATCCGTTCGTCTGTGTGTCCGTCCACTCGCGCGAGTGCAACAATGTCTCTCCATCTCACCCAACTGTTACTCACGGCGAACGCTATTAACTCATGATAATGACAGCAGGCCTCTCCATCATATCAACATTCAACGGCATTCGTAGCATAGGTTCGTTTGTGTGTCCGTCCGCTCGCGCGAGTGCAACAATACCTGCAATTCCATCACATCTCCCTCCTTCTCACTCATCGCGAAAGCTATCAACTCATAACAATAACGCGAGGAGGGCGGCAGGCCTCTCCATCAAAACAGCACTGTTCAACGGCATTCGTTGTGCATACACGTGTTCGTGTGTGTGTCTGTCCGCTCCATCACACCCGACTCTCACTCATCGCGAACGCTATCAACTTATAACAATAACGCGAGGAGGGCGGCAGGCCTCTCCATCAAAACAGCACTGTTCAACGGCATTCGTTGTGCATACACGTGTTTGTGTGTGTGTCTGTCCGTTCCATCTCATCCAACTCTCACTCATCGCGAACGCTATCAACTCTTATTAATAATGAGAGGGGGGCAGCAGGCCTCTCCATCAAAATAGCGTTCAATGGCATTCGTTCCGCGCGACATGCTGAAGAGTCGAACCTTTAACTTCAAGTGCCTACATCCGGGTGAGTTGCAGGAGACAGGTCGCGACAACAACAGTTCTGGAACCTTCCAGAAATCCTGCCATTTTCTTCCCCCTCACCACCCAAGACCGCCAAACCCCCTGCTTAGCTGGAGAGCGAGGCATGTGAACGCGGAAGAGACACTCCATGTGACAGTCGCACTAGAAAGAAATAGCACGTGCAACTTTGCGGGAGAAAAAGAAGAAAGAGAGAAAAGAACTGATAACATTTAAAAAAAAGAAAAGAAAGTTTAAACCACATTTTAGCTTTAAATTAAAAAAAAAACTAAATTCAGGTTGTCAAAGTTTTTTTCCTTATGTTCCTGTCATTAGGGAGTTTGGAGGGAGGTTTTTTTTCCTCTTCCTTTTGCATCTTGGGGGTAGGTGGGGGGAGGAGCTGTCACATTTTGTGGAATTCGTGTAGTATATCGAGTTATCCGTTTGAAATATCTAACAATGTGACAATTTTATTTTACTATGTTTAAAGCTATATAAGCTCTCCATTTATTAAGATTTTACAGAGACAATGCGAGGAGAACACTTTTTAAACCTTTCGTATTGAAGGTGATCAGTGTCAAGTCAGGCTGCCAGGAAAGAGCCTCGAATCAAACACACACCCGACTAGCATCATACGATCTGTCACCTTCTCCTGGCAACTTCTTCTTCTTCTTCGTTCATGGGCTAAAACTCCTAAGTACACTTGTGTTGTTTGCTGGAGTGGGTTTTTACGTGTATGACCGTATGATGGAATAAGTAGCTACAGGCAAAAGGTACAAATCGATCTGCAATACCTAAATCTAAACAACAAAATGACACCGGGTGAGATGAACAAAGTTGAAAAAAAAAGAAATCTGTACTCACCAATACAAGGACAGCACACACACACACATACACACACACACACACACACACAACACACACACACACACACACACACACACACACACACAACACACACACACACACACACACACACACACACACACACATACACACACACACATACACACACACATACACACACACTCACATATACACATGCATGCACACACACACACACACACACACAACACACACACACACACACACACACACAACACACACACACACACACACACACACACACACATATACACAAAGTCAAATGGTCACATAATTATGGAGGCTTCTATGAAGGCAAACAAACAAATACAAAGAGAAACAAACAGCAAAAGCAGCACAGAACCAAAAAGGGATTCACAGATGGAGGGAAACATAAAGGGAAGGGATGTATAATCCACAAAAAGGGGTTGAAAGATGGAGGGAAACATAAAGGGAAGGGATGTATAATCCACAAAAAGGGTTGAAAGATGGAGGGAAACATAAAGGGAAGGGATGTATAATCCACAAAAAGGGGTTGAAAGATGGAGGGAAACATAAAGGGAAGAGATGTATAATCCACAAAATGTGGTTGAAATCCAATGTATTACTGTGCTATGATTACTTTCAACAGACACATTTTGTATTCAAGAAAAATAAATCATCTTGAAAAAATAACGACCAGGAATTTACTTCCAACCTGTGCCCTATTTTCTATAGACGCTCCTAAGCCTTGCGTGTATTTATGAACCAGACTAAATTAACACAGGACGGGGCGTGTGAGTAGAAAACTCTAAACAACCGTGGTTATTACCCTAACCTTGTTCCAGCGTCGCGGACGACGCTGGTATCTGTGGTTGGGAAGAACGTGCCTGTGGAGAATTAGTCTCCAAGCCAAAGCGCGCTGACTCTCCAAGCCAAAACAATTTCAAAGCTGAAAAAAAATGTACAATTTACGCGAAACGATTAAACACAGCTTTCGGGTTTTTTTTTTAATCTAAGATATACATAAATATACCACTCCGACCATAAGGAAAAGAAAAAAAGACACACAAAAAAAAAAGACCGAGAGGAGCCGAGTCAATCCGAGACCAACCGAGAGGACGTGTTTCGCGCCGTTTCGACGTCGTTTGTTCAGATGCGGCCGGTTGGATCAGTTGCGGTCATACAGAAAAGATCTTCAACAATCCCGATCATCATCATGGTACAATAATGTTTTGTGCGCCCCCATGTATGTGTTCTGTGCTAATAATGCACGGTTGTGAAATGTCCGTACACATTTTGTGGCACTATGTAATTGTTAGTGCATCCTCCTGCGGATGCTTCGTGCTAAAAATGCACTTCCATTAAAATATTGTACGCTCATGTCAGTAATATATTTTCAATTGTTTCTCTGTCAATTTCAAGTGTTTGTTTCCAATTACTTCAGTATCTCCATGTTGCAATTCCAGGTGATTCATTATGCATGTGCCAATTTGAGGTGTTTAATTCTGATTCCTGTATTTACAGTGTAAAATTAAAACTATTGTTTTCAAACATTCCTATGACACCTGGTAATGGTTCTGTGGTTTTGTTTTTAATTTGTATTTTGTTTTTTCTGCAATAAATATTTGAAATGGATCTGAGGCCGACTTACTACTTTTAGCACTCTTTTTCACCACATTCCCACGTACAGATATTGCAATATCAACTCTTCCTTTCTACCTGTTTCAAACAAGCTCTATTTTTTAATTAAAAAGTTTTTACTAAATGTCTTAACATAGAGGGGGGAATCAAGACGAGGGTCTTGGTGTATGTGCGTGTGTGTGTGTGTGTGTGTGTGTGTGTGTGTGTGTGTGTGTGTGTGTGTGTGTGTGTGTCTGTCTGTCTGTGTGTCTGTCTGTGTGTCTGTCTGTGTGTGTGTGTGTAGAACGATTCAGACTAAACTACTGGACCGATCTTTATGAAATTTGACATGAGACTTCCTGGGAATGATATTCCAATACGTTTTTTTAATTTTTTTAATGTTTTTATAAACGTCTTTTATGACGTCATATCCGGCTTTTTTGTACAAGTTGAGGCTGCACTGTCACACCCTCATTTTTCAATCAAATTGATTGAAATTTTGGCCAAGCAATCTTCGACGAAGGCCGGACTTCTGTATTGCATTTCAGTTTGGTGGCTTAAAAATTAATTAATGACTTTGGTCATTAAAAATCTGAAAATTGTAAAAAAATAAATAAATTATAAAACGATCCAAATTTACGTTCATCTTATTCTTCATCCTTTTCTGATTCCAAAAACATATAAATATGTTATATTTGGATTAAAAACAAGCTCTGAAAATTAAAAATATAAAAATTATGATCAAAATTAAATTTCCGAAATCGTTTTAAAAACTATTTCATCTTATTTCTTGTCGGTTCCTGATTCCAAAAACATATAGATATGATATGTTTGGATTAAAAACACGCTCAGAAAGTTAAAACGAAGAGAGGTACAGTAAAGCGTGCTATGAAGCACAGCGCAACCGTTACCGCGCCAAACAGGCTCGTCACTTTCACTGCCTTTTGCACTAGCGGCGGACTACGTTCAGTTTCATTCTGTGAGTTCCACAGCTTGACTAAATGTAGTAATTTCGCCTTACGCGACTTGTTTTTTCTTGTGGCTGTTTGATCAATTCATAGCAAGCATTGACTGAAATAAACAATTCATATATCCAGCACAACATGCAATTCATTGACTTTTGACTCTAACCTTTTAACACTTCCCAAAATAAATCTTTGGTGGACATTGCATCGACGCTGTTCATTTTGAATGAACATTTTTCTTGTAAATGTGGTGTCATTCGATCATTCAATCCGTCGGTCCATATTCACAGTCTATTTGCCAGAACGCACATAAACAACTTTTGTTTTTCCTCTTACAGCCAGAGCAAGTATACAAACACCGTTTTCTATGCTAGTCTATTGCCCATTCTCAAGCACAGAGCAGCAGTCCGTGCTGGTTTTCAACCGTTCTTGGTATATGTATATATGGACCATAAAGTTTGGTTTCAGAAGAGAAAGTGTAGCTTTCCGTTCTTGTATATCACCCACTTTCAAGTACAGAAAAGCCTCAACTTCTTCATTCTCTTGCTAGTTTAGATTTGTGTTTTGTGTGTGTGTGTGTGTGATTACGCTTAAAAAGTGATCCTTTTTTTAAGTGAAATTAGAAGTGTAATGCGTCTGCCTCGTCTCATGTTCAGTTGATCTAACTCCAAAGATGGAAATATGAAAAAAACCACTCTAGGAGACTTTGGCAAGGACTAAAAAAACAAACAAAAAAACCAAGCAAACAAGCAAACAAACAGACAAACGAACGAACGAACGAACAAAAAACAAAACAAATATCAACAAACAAACACACAAATCAACAAACAAACAAACAAACAAAAAAAAAACACACAAAAAAACCCACCCAACAACACACAAATCAACAAATAAACAAACAAACACACAAACAAACAAACAAATCAACAACAAAAAAGACACACATAAAAACACAAACAAACAAACTAACAAACAAACAAACCGGGCAAACCAGGAAGCACATGCATTTTTAACAGTCTCTCACCGCCGCAATGGTCTACTGTGGTGTAACACTCCATACCGCAACGGGAATTCTAAGCAGGATGCACGTAACAGTTATTAGACCGAGCATGGTTCATAAGGATAGTTAACAAGTCTACCCAAATTGCGAGCGTGATGCATACTGATAGTCACTAGACCGCCAGAATTACGAGTACAGATCCCCCTGGGATACAAGAAAATAACATTTAAATTGAAACACTGAAATAGACAGCAAGTGGATAAGGAACCCACAAACAGACTAAAACAACGATAGCGCCGTTTGTTCCACGTAGTGTGAAAACTCTTATAAATAATTAACCTACAAAAGATGTAACCAACATGATGGAATTTACCAACAGAGCTCGACTCAAATATTCTTCTTCTTCGTCTTCTTCGTCATTCATGAGGTGAAACTCCCACGTACACTCGTGTTTTTGCACGAGTGCATGGGTTTTTACGTGTATGACCGTTATTACCCCGCTATTTAGGCAGCCATACGCTGATTTCGGATGAGAATCTTCTTCTTTCTGAATGATTAAGAAACAGAGATGGAATGCGTCATTCAGCTTACTGTCTCTTACGAAACTCTGAGCCAAGATTTGCCGCTCCAAGCCCCTGTGGCTGAACGGCAAGCAATGGACAATAAATCCACAGGAGCGTGTTAATCTTGAGACGGTGAATAGTTCATTTTCCGCAGCCCTGCTTTTCTCTGGCACATTTCACCTTTATCGCATTCTCCGCCTCAAGGATTTGTGGGTCATATAAAAAGCTAAGGCGATGAAGGGTTCGGTTCTTCTTCCGTGAGGTGACTTTTTTTTTTTTTACATTTAGTCAAGTTTTGACTAAATGTTTTAACATAGAGGGGGGAATCGAGACGAGGGTCGTGGTGTATGTGTGTCTGTCTGTCTGTCTGTCTGTCTGTCTGTCTGTCTGTGTGTGTAGAGCGATTCAGACTAAACTACTGGACCGATCTTTATGAAATTTGACATGAGAGTTCCTGGGTATGATATCCTCAGACGTTTTTTTTCATTTTTTTATAAATGTCTTTGATGACGTCATATCCGGCTTTTCGTGAAAGTTGAGGCGGCACTGTCACGCTCTCATTTTTCAACCAAATTGGTTGAAATTTTGGTCAAGTAATCTCCGACGAAGCCCGGACTTCGGTATTGCATTTCAGCTTGGTGGCTTAAAAATTAATTAATGACTTTGGTCATTAAAAATCTGAAAATTGTAAAAAAAATATTTGTTTATAAAACGATCCAAATTTACGTTCATCTTATTCTCCATCATTTTCTGATTCCAAAAACATATAAATATGTTATATTTGGATTAAAAACAAGCTCTGAAAATTAAAAATATAAAAATTATGATCAAAATTAAATTTTCGAAATCAATTTAAAAACACTTTCATCTTATTTCTTGTCGGTTCCTGATTCCAAAAGCATATAGATATGATATGTTTGGATTAAAAATACGCTCAGAAAGTTAAAACGAAGAGAGGTACAGTAAAGCGTGCTATGAAGCACAGCGCAATCACTACCGCGCCAAACAGGCTCGTCACTTTCACTGCCTTTTGCACTAGCGGCGGACTACGTTCAGTTTCATTCAGTGAGTTCCATAGCTTCACTAAATGTAGTAATTTCGCCTTACGCGACTTGTTATCTTCTTGTTTTTATATTTAGTCAAGTTTTGACTAAATTTTTTAACATAGAGGGGGAATCGAGACGAGGGTCGTGGTGTATGTGCGTGTGTGCGTGCGTGTGTGCGTGTGTGTGTGTGTGTGTGTGTGTGTGTGTAGAGCGATTCAGACTAAACTACTGGACCGATCTTTATGAAATTTGACATGAGAGTTCCTGGGTATGGAATCCCCGAACGTTTTTTTCATTTTTTTGATAAATGTCTTTGATGACGTCATATCCGGCTTTTCGTGAAAGTTGAGGCGGCACTGTCACGCCATCATTTTTCAACCAAATTGGTTCAAATTTTGGTCAGGTAATCTTCGACGAAGCCCGGGGTTCGGTATTGCATTTCAGCTTGGTGGCTTAAAAATTGATTAATGACTTTGGTCATTAAAAATCTGAAAATTGTAAAAAAAAATAAAAATTTATAAAACGATCCAAATTTACGTTTATCTTATTCTCCATCATTTGCTGATTCCAAAGACATATAAATATGTTATATTCGGATTAAAAACAAGCTCTGAAAATTAAATATATAAAAATTATTATCAAAATTAAATTGTCCAAATCAATTTAAAAACACTTTCATCTTATTCCTTGTCGGTTCCTGATTCCAAAAACATATAGATATGATATGTTTGGATTAAAAACACGCTCAGAAAGTTAAAACAAAGAGAGGTACAGAAAAGCGTGCTATCCTTCTTAGCGCAACTACTACCCCGCTCTTCTTGTCAATTTCACTGCCTTTGCCATGAGCGGTGGACTGACGATGCTACGAGTATACGGTCTTGCTGAAAAATTACATTGCGTTCACTTTCATTCTGTGAGTTCCACAGCTACTTGACTAAATATTGTATTTTCGCCTTACGCGACTTGTTATATTTAGTCAAGTTTTTTTGCCTTTGTTTTGCGATCCCAGTCGGTGGATCGTATACATATAGCAACGGCGATGAAGGGATTTTTTTTCTTTCGTGCGATGATTTCTTTCTTTTACTTTTTGTTTTGTTTTGTTTTGTTTTGTGGTCCTCTCTTTTAAGAGGGGCTATTTGATTACTCACCCGTTTGTGTGTCCTTGGGTTGAAGATTGTAAAGATCCCATTCTCTTCTTCTGGTGATGGCATGACCACCTATTTATATTTAGTCAAGTTTTGACTAAATATTTTAACATCGAGGGGGAATCGAAACGAGGGTCGTGGTGTATGTGTGTCTGTCTGTGCGTGTGTGTGTGTGTGTGTGTGTGTGTGTGTGTGTGTGTGTAGAGCGATTCAGACTAAACTACTGGACCGATCTTTATGAAATTTGACATGAGAGTTCCTGGGTATGAAATCCCCGAACGTTTTTTTCATTTTTTTGATAAATGTCTTTGATGACGTCATATCCGGCTTTTCGTGAAAGTTGAGGCGGCACTGTCACGCCCTCATTTTTCAACCAAATTGGATGAAATTTTGGTCAAGTAATCTTCGACGAAGCCCGGACTTCGGTATTGCATTTCAGCTTGGTGGCTTAAAAATTAATTAATGACTTTGGTCATTAAAAATCTGAAAATTGTAAAAAAAAATAAAAATGTATAAAACGATCCAAATTTACGTTCATCTTATTCTCCATCATTTTCTGATTCCAAAAACATATAAATATGTTATATTCGGATTAAAAACAAGCTCTGAAAATTAAATATATAAAAATTATTATCAAAATTAAAGTGTCCAAATCAATTTAAAAACACTTTCATCTTATTCCTTGTCGGTTCCTGATTCCAAAAACATATAGATATGATATGTTTGGATTAAAAACACGCTCAGAAAGTTAAAACAAAGAGAGGTACAGAAAAGCGTGCTATCCTTCTTAGCGCAACTACTACCCCGCTCTTCTTGTCAATTTCACTGCCTATGCCGTGAGCGGTGGACTACGAGTATACGGTCTTGCTGCGTTGCATTGCGTTCAGTTTCATTCTGTGAGTTCGACAGCTACTTGACTAAATATTGTATTTTCGCCTTACGCGACTTGTTCTTTTTGCCGGAAAGGGGGTGAGTATATTTTGGATTGTAATATTTCAAGAGAATTGATCGCCAAGTTTGGTTAATGTATTAGCGTGTGGAAAACGGAAATTGAGGTTATCAATGATGCATGGATAGACCTATGCTTACAGATTACGACCGTCAGACAGACCAACAGTCAGGCACACAGACACTTTCCTGACGGTATACCTGAATAAGAGAAACCGCGTGTGGGTAAGTAAGTGTGTGTGTGTGTGTGTGTGTGTGTGTGTGTGTGTTTTCCTGTTTGTGTAAATGTTAGTATATAATTGTCTGCGTGTGTGCGTGCGTGCGTGCGTGTTAGAGAGAGAGAGAGAGAGAGAGAGAGAGAGAGAGAGAGAGAGAGAGAGAGAGAGAGAGAGAGAGAGAGAGAAAGAGAGAGAGCTAGAGAGAGAGAAAAAGAAAGACGGAGAGACCGACAGACAGACTGAGACAGAAAGAATTTTAAAAAAAATACAACAAACACACCAGGAACAGATCACCCCCATCAAATCCATTTGGGGTCCTTCTCCTTTTCTCCAAATTCTAAACCCTCCTCACTTCCCTAGCCCCCCTTTCACACAATTTCTCCCTGATTTCAACGGACACTGACAAACGAAGACAACAAGGCATTGAACATTCACCCCACCACGTGTAAACGGATACGGACGCACAGAAAGCAAGGAGAGCCGGCAGCACGCGGCTAATTCAAGGAAATCCCATGCGGCAATCAAAAGACTCCATTTAATCGAAAACGAAGTCCTAAAAGTTAATGCTGCTCATGTAATTCAGCGCAATGGCGGCTCGGTAATGAGCAAGGCATCCTTTCATTGCTGGTGGAGTAGCCTCCCTTCCCCCCTTGCGCTCTTCAGTTTATGCACGAACTCATTTTTGGTGCCGTTCTTTGAAGAGCTGGGTGATTGTGGGTGAGAAACAGTTGAGGGTTAGAGGGCTAGAGCTGTGAAGAACACACCTCGAAATGAATGTGTAAAGGTCTCGGCCGGGATTTGTTGCATTTTTTGTGTGTGGCATGTTTTTGTGAGGCAAGAGGCGGTTTTTGCGACAAACTGTGATAGGGGTTTGTGGGTGAGACTAAGCTAGAGGTTATCTAGAGCTGTGGAGAAGAGGTCTTAACTCACTCCCTACTGTGCGATTTTTCCTATGCTTTCCACTGTATACTGGCCATTTGTATTAGTTGGTAAAAAAATCATTACTAAAGAAGTACTCAACACAGATATTTGAAACTTTCAGGGTTTACTGTTGATATGTTGATGCCCTTCAGTGCAAAGTTTCAAGTGTTTTACTTAGAAAATAGCTGATTTAGGTGGGGGGTATAAATAACCCTTTTTCTGGCAACAAAATTACGCTGAACGCAGGGCCATCACTTCAAGTGGTTTACTCACTCACTACGAACCACTGCTATCGCAGTGGTCCCATGCACACCACTTCCCCACGAACCACTGCGATAGCAGTGTTTCAGCACGTGGCAGTGTTTCAGCACGTGTCGTACTGGTAGACGCCATTGTTGTTATGCAAATTTGCACAAAGCCAGCGAGCACGAAATCAAACCTCGTGTCATCGTTCTACAGCAGACAGAAGTGAAACTAGCTTGGTAATTTGCAGACGATTGGTTAAACTTGAGAGCCAACCTCTCTATTTTCGTACAAAAATTGACGTCATTGAGCTAAAAAAAAATCCAAAGGTCAAACACTGCTATCGCAGTGGTTCGTGGGGAAGTGGTGTGCATGGGACCACTGCGATAGCAGTGGTTCGTAGGGAGTGAGTTAAAGTGAATATTGAGATGATCTTGGCGCTTGTCGCATTTGTTGCATTTGTGTTGTTGCGTAACCACTGGCAGATTTTGTGGCAAACTGTGATGGTGAGTTTTGCAACGGGAGACAGACGAATAGAAAAGCTGTGAGGAAGATTTTTTTTATCAAACTCAATCATGTGTATTTACGCCCCCCTCCCCCCCGGTCAATAAAACAATAAAGAAAAAACACACACACCCGAGCATGCACTGTGACATACACACGCTCACACAACCGTCATGGAAATTAAAAAGCTGAAACGACAAAATACAAAAATATAATAAAAACGATAGAATATCGACAACAGCAGTTCTGAAGGCAAAGTTGCAATTCGCAAGCGCCATATATTCTGATTGCATCTTCATAGCCCTGTTTGCCGCAGTCTCTACCGCCTACGACAGCAACAGCGACGACAATTTCAGGAGAAAGAGCAGGAGGAGGAGGAGAAGGAAAGGGGGAGACGATGCGTGTGGAGGTGGGTGTTGGTGGGGGGGGGGGGGGGGGGAGGGGGGAGTGGCAAGCGAGACAACAGACCGAAAAATGGTGAAAAGGAGCCGTCTTCCTTGCACGCACGTTGACTTGTTTTTGTTGCCAGTGAAGTTTTGAAAGAGAGAGGGAGACAGAAACACTAATGAAGAGACAAGCGGGTCTCGAAAGATATTAGAGAACTGAACACGAACAAAATGTAACAAAACCTTATGATATAGTGTTTACAGATACATCTACACACATGCATACGACCCCCCGCGGGTTAGGGGGAGTCCCATATTGGTTGGGACGAGAAAGAATTTACCCGATGCTAACCAGCATGTCGTAAGAGGCGACTAACAGGTTCTGTTTCTCCTTTTACCCTTGTTAAGTGTTTCTTGTATAGAATATAGTCAATGTTTGTAAAGATTTTAGTCAAGCAGTATGTAAGAAATGTTACGTCCTTTGTACTGGAAACTTGCATTCTCCCAGTAAGGTCATATATTGTACTACGTTGCAAGCCCCTGGAGCAATTTTTTGATTAGTGCTTTTGTGAACAAGAAACACTTAACAAGTGGCTCTATCCCATCTCCCCCCTTTCCCCTATCCCATCTCCCCCCTTCCCCCGTCGCGATATAACCTTGAATGGTTGAAAACGACGTTAAACACCAAATAAAGAAAGAAAGAACATGCATACGCTTGCACCACAGACGTGCCCAGATAGACAGACACGCGCGCACACAGGTATAGGCTGTCACGCAAGCAAGCCGCACCACGCCAGCACGCCACCATTCAGCTAGGTGCAAACCGAAGCGGGCAAAAAAAACCACCATATATAAACAAAATATCTGCATTAATACAATCCACTATTAACTCCTTCACTTCTCTACCCAACTATTTACCCCACTCTCTCTTTACCCCTCCTTTTCTCTTTCGACTACTATCACTAACGCACTGACAGTGAACTATTTCCTCACGCTTCATTTCAAAACGAATTCAGAAAGAAAGAGAGAAGGAAAGAAAGAAAGACAGAGGGGAAAGAAGGAAAGAAAACATAGAAAAGAAAAAGAGAGTAAACAAAACTAGAAAGAAAGAAAGAAAAAAAGAGAAAAGAAAGCAGGTGGAGTTGAAAGCACACAAGAACTGAAAACAACGAACCAAGGAGGAAGAACTATGGCGTCGGACAAACCTAAATCAGGATGCCCTGCAAGAGAGAAAAAACCACCTCTCAGAATAATCAAAAACTAAAAAGAGAAAAAGCTGAGAGAGATTGTTGATAAAATGAAGGCAGAATAAAGAATGGAGGGCACAAAGAGCAAAAAAGACAAAGTAAGAAACAGAAGAAGAAGAGCCTCAAAGAAAAAAAATAAGAAGTAACAAATGCGTAACATAATTGTCGAACTAAATCGTTTTCTGTTTTGTATGTGTGAGGAGTTGTTTTTATTCATTTTTGTTCTTCCCTCTCTTTCACTTTCATGAAATCACCCAGAGAAGCTCTTTGCCAAATTACCCCCGCGCAGATGCTCTTGAAACTGATGAATAAATTTTCCAGCTCAAAATCCAGAAATGCGCATTTAATGAAATGGGTTTAAAGGTCTTAAACAAACAGGAATTTATCTTAAAGCAGTTGGACCCTTGCTACAGGCGATGTGTCATGTTAAAAGCGTGTACCTGTACAAGTTGATATTAGATTTCCCTGGGATGAATATATAATACATGTACTACATGGCTTACTGTGTATTACCAGGTTTACACAAGTTGGTTTTAAAGGCACAGTGCAGCTCACAGCCTTCGTTTTGCGTTTTTGTTGCAGCTGAGTGCATTAATTTACAGTTCAAAAATCCTCCTATGGTAGTAAAACAAACTCAAAACTACCCAACGACGACATCTGTGAAGTTCGACAGTTTCTTGTTCACGCAAGTGCATAAATTAACCTAGTTATTACGTGGTGTTTGGTCGGAGTTCGATTCAACTGAGTGATTCCGGCCTCCATTTTGTTTTACACAAACTCATGATGACGTCTGACATAGTTTGCTAGTGACTGTCTTTTTGTGCATGATGTGGTGATCTACCTGATCTAAATTTAGATCCAAAAATAGGTCAAGACCAGCCGGGTCCGAGTACGAAATTAATTCGTAAAAAAAATCGCAGTTCTTGACTCTTTGGGTGCAAGTCAATGAAACTTGGTAGTTCTTCTAACGGATAGCTGCCTGAGGTATGACTAAAAGCCCCAGGGGCTCCGTGCACCTGGATTTGACAAGTTCAGTACCTTTAAAAAAGATTGCGAGCTTTTCGATATTTGAAAAAAACAACGAATGTAAACCTGGTATCACACAGCAAGCCATGTAGTATTCTGTTATTCTACATTTTGTACTTGCGTGCTTTCCACCTCAAACTAAAAGACGGAGTCGGAGTATCAACATTGGAGGCGGGTCTACTAGAACCTATCTTTCAAAGTGAAACCGGCCTCTGACATCAAAAGCAAAACGGCAGAGGGTAAAAAAGACGCCACAATATGAAGTATAACGTCACGGGTAAGTTCTCAAAGTTCTTACCGAAGAAACAACAGAGTGTTTCATACAAAAAAGTTTGTATCGGTTTGTTCATCGTGAGCAGTAGTACATTTCTTCTGAGGTCCCTGCAAGACTGTACTTTGACCCGACCTCATTTACATGATATACACACGTGTAAAGACACGGTTTAGTTATGACATGGGTGGTCTCTCACATGAATGTATATAATATCTGGGAAAAAAAGGTCTTCGCAACAGTGCAGCCTCAATTTTTTCAATGGAAAAAAATGACATCATCAAATAGAATTATCGCAAAATTGAGAAAACGTGCGGGGCAAATTTATGGAAGAATTCAATAGTCGATTTTCATAAAAATGTCAAGTAGATTTCTCAAAAACGCTGTCAGATTGTGTGTGTTTTGGTTTGTGACTAAGTGGGGGGATGATCTAATCCAATGTAGAAGCCTGGCTAGACCCGATATGGTGAGTCAAACAGTACAAAAGGGAAGGAGTGTGCCTTTAAAAACATTTTTGACCAACAAGCCCAGGGAGATGAAACGAGTTTGACCGAGGTCATCCAAAGCAGCCACGCCTATCGACCAAAAACAATGACCCCGACACGTACGTACATGGTCTATTCTATCAGCCCCCACCGCCATCCCTCCTTCCTTCCCAACGTTCTCTTCCTTCGTAGAGGGGGTGGGGGGGAAAGAGATAGAGAGAGAGAGAGGGGGGGAGGGAGGTGGGAGAGAGAGAGAGAGAGAGAGGGGGGGAGGGAGGTGGGGAGAGAGAGAGAGAGAGAGAGAGAGAGGGGGGGGGGGAGTAGGTAAGTGGGAGAGAGAGAGAGAGAGAGCGGGGAAGGAAGTGGGAGAGAGAGAAAGAGAGAGAGAGAGAGAAAGAGAGAGAGCGAGCGTGGGGAGAGAGGGGAGAATATTCTGGGGAGATAGGGGAGAATACAGTGGGGAGAGAGAGACAGAGGGGACACACACAAACACACACACACAAAACACACACACACACAGACATACACCACCCCACAAACGCGCACGCACAAACACACACACACACAGACACAGACACACACACACACTCTCACACACACACACACACACACACACACACACACTCTCTCTCTCACACACACACACACACACACATACACCCCCCTCCCCCCCACTCCCAGCCACCTCACACACAGACCTTCCCTTCACTTCCCCCCCCCCCACCCGCCCACAAACTACTTCTCACTCAACCCCAGATTCCACCCGTCTCGACCCCATCCCACTCGCATCACAAACATACAGTCCCGACGTGGTGGGTACAAGAAGCAGGATCGAAGGCCATGCCTATCGATGAAGCCAAATGAGTATGGAGAGGTGGCGTCACTCTCAGTCGGACTCTTGTGAACTTGTACGACATCGAAGCCATGCGAGGTGGTGTGGGTACGCATTGGTGTTGGCGGAGGTGGTGGTGGTGTTGGTGGTTGTGGTGGGGACTGGGGTGGAGTTTGTATTTTTTTTAGGAGTAAGACTGTCTCTGGACTTACAGTAGTTCCACTTTTGTACAGGCGTGATGTACAGTGGTACCTGGGATGAAAGGACACCCTTGGGACCAGCGAAAAGTGTCCCTACATTGCAGGTGGCACGTCATGACAGGTATACTTTGGTAGAGATAATAGACAAAGGGACGCCAGATGTCCTCTTAAGGGAGGTGTCCTCTCATCGGAGGGGCCACACATCGCATGTACCACTGTAGCTCCTTGATGAGACAGACTGTTTGCTATTTGACATTTTCAAGACAGACGGATGGTCTAACGGCCGGATGGACAGATAGACAGACAGACAGCCAAACAGACGCACAAACACATACTTACACTGAGGCAATGAAAATAAAACTCCTTCTCCTGCTTTTGGAGGTGGGTGGATGGTGTAGTGACCACATGAAGAGAAAGACAGACATATAGACATACAAACAGATGGACAGACAGACAGAGAGACACACAAACAGATGAACAGACAGACAGACATAAAAACAGATAGACAGACAGAAAGACATACAAACAGATAGACAGACAGAGACATACAAACAGATGGACAGACAGACAGAGAGACATACAAACAGATGGACAGACAGACAGACATACAAACAGATAGACAGACAGACATACAAACTGATAGACAGACAGACAGACAGACATACAAACAGATGGACAGACAGACAGACAGACAGACATACAAACAGATAGACAGACAGACAGAGAGACATACAAACTGATAGACAGACAGACAGACAGACATACAAACAGATAGACAGACAGAGACATACAAACAGATGAACAGACAGACAGAGAGACATACAAACAGATGGACAGACATACAGAGAGACATACAAACAGATGGACAGACGGACATAGAGACATACAAACAGATGGACAGACAGACAGAGAGACATACAAACAGATGGACAGACAGACAGAGAGACACACAAACAGATGAACAGACAGACAGACAGACATAAAAACAGATAGACAGACAGAGAGACATACAAACAGATAGACAGAAAGACAGACAGAGAGACAAACAAACAGATGGACAGACAGTGAGACATACAAACAGATAGACAGACAGACAGACAGACATACAAACAGATGGACAGACAGACAGAGAGACATACAAACAGATGGACAGACAGAGAGAGAGACATACAAACAGATAGACAGACAGACATACAAACTGATAGACAGACAGACATACAAACAGATGGACAGACATACAGAGAGACATACAAACAGATGGACAGACAGACATAGAGACATACAAACAGATGGACAGACAGACAGAGAGACATACAAACAGATGGACAGACAGACAGAGAGACATACAAACAGATATATGGACAGACAGACAGAGAGACATACAAACAGATGGACAGACAGACAGAGAGACATACAAACAGATGGACAGACAGACAGAGAGACATACAAACAGATGGACAGACAGACAGAGAGACATACAAACAGATGGACAGATAGACAGAGAGACATACACACAGATGGACAGACAGACAGAGAGACATACAAACAGATGGACAGACAGACAGAGAGACATACAAACAGATGGACAGACAGAGAGAGAGACATACAAACAGATGGACAGAGAGACAGAGAGACATACTAACAGATGGACAGACAGAGAGACATACAAACAGATGGACAGACAGACAGACAGAGAGACATACACACAGATGGACAGACAGACAGACATACAAACAGATAGACAGAGAGACATACACACAGATGGACAGATAGACAGAGAGACATACACACAGATGGACAGATAGACAGAGAGACATACACACAGATGGACAGATAGACAGACTAAAAAAAAAACAAGTCGCGTAAGGCGAAAATACATTTCGTCAAGCTCAGTCGAACTCACAGAATGAAACTGAACGCATTGCATTTTTTCCGCAAGACAGTACACTCGTAGCATCGTCTGTCCACCGCTCGTGGCAAAGGCAGTGAAATTAACAATCCAGAAAAGCGAGGTAGCGGTTGCGCTGAGGAGGATAGCACGCTTTTCTATATCTCTATTCTTTTTAACTTTCCGAACGTGTTTTTAACCCCAAAATATCATATCTATATGTTTTTGGAATCAGGAACGGACAAGGAATAAGATGAAATTGTTTTTAAATCGATTTCAGAAATTTAATTTTAATCATAATTTTTATATTTTTAATTTTCAGAGCTTGTTTTTAATCCGAATATAACATATTTATATGTTTTTGGAATCAGAAAATGATGAAGAATAAGATAAACGTAATTTTGGATCGTTTTATAAAAAAATAATTTTAGTTACAATTTTTGGATTTTTCTATGGTAAACATGATTTTTCTATGGTAAACATGATTTTTCTATGGTACACACAATGACCAAAGTCATTAATTAATTTTTAAGCCTCCAAGCTGAAATGCAATACCAAAGTCCGGCCTTCGTCGAAGATTGCTTTGCCAAAATTTCAATCAATTTTATTGAAAAATGAGGGTGTGACAGTGCCGCCTCAACTTTGACAAAATGCCAGATATGACGTCATCAAAGACATTTATCGACATTTTATGTATTTTTTCACCAAGACAGTACCCTGAGTACAGCTTCGTCAATCCCCGCGTGAAGGAAATCGCTCACCTTCCACGTGCAAAACGTAGTGATATTGACACGCCAGATAAGCGCGGTAGCGCATTGTGCTAAGCAGGAAAGCGCGCTTTTCTGTATTCTTGTTAACTTTCTGAGCTTGTTTTGAATACAACCTATCATATCTATATGTTTTTGGAATCAGGAAATGATCACAAATAAGATGACATCATTTTTGGATCGATTTCTTACATTTTAATCGTAAGACTAATTATTCTATTTTCGTTAATTGTGATCACATTTTAAGAGTAAACATAACATATGTATATATTTTTAGATTCAGAATGTGATGAAGAATACGATGCAATCAATTTTAAATCTGTTTGCGAAAAATCGATTTTAATGACAACTTTAATGAGCAAACTCATTAATTAAATTTTAAGCCTCCAAGCTGAAATGCAATACCAAAGTCCGGGCTTCGTCGAAGATTACTTGACCAAAATTTCAACCAATTTGGTTGAAAAATGAGAGCGTGACAGTGCCGCCTCAACTTTCACGAAAAGCCGGATATGACGTCATCAAAGACATTTATCAAAAAAATGAAAAAAATGTCTGGGGATATCATACCCAGGAACTCTCATGTAAAATTTCATAAAGATCGGTCCAGTAGTTTACTCTGAATCGCTCTACACACACACACACACACACACACACACACACACACACACACACACACACACACACACACACACACAGACACCACGACCCTCGTCTCGATTCCCCCCTCTACGTTAAAACATTTAGTCAAAACTTGACTAAATGTAACAACAACAAAAACTAACAAACACACAAACAAAATCTAAACAACGAAGTTTGTTTGTTTGTTCGTTCATGGGCTGAAACTCCCACGGCTTTTACGTGTATAACCGTTTTTTCCCCGCCATTTAGACAGCCATACGCCGCTTTCGGAGGAAGCATGCTGGGTATTTTCGTGTTTCTATAACCCACCGAACTCTGACATGGATTACAGGATCTTTTTCGTGCGCACTTGGTCTTGTGTTTGCGTGTACACACGGGGGTGTTCGGACACCGAGGAGAGTCTGCACACAAAGTTGACTCTGAGAAATAAATCTCTCGCCGAACGTGGGGACGAACTCACGCTGACAGCGGCCAACTGGATACAAAAACAACGAAGTGACTGTGGTGAGATATGAACAAATAAACAAACATACAAACAAACAAACAAACAAATGTGCTAATATGCTGTCATACAGGAATCAAACACAACTCCAAATGTAGGTTCCCTCCACTGTATTATACGGCTATGACATCATACACACAAATACACACTCTCATGA
>NC_090248.1:38690161-38692661 GCF_037325665.1 Littorina saxatilis
AGACAGACAGACAAACAGACAGACAGACATACGAAGATAGACAGATATTATAAGCGTGAATATCATTTCATGTATATCTCATAGATGCGAAAAAAACACCCCTCGCACATTGTAGTTCTTGTGAACTCTTCTTATTCTATTTTTTAGAACCTCAATTTTCAATAAAAAAAACAAAACCCAACTCGTATTCAAATCTTCCTTCCAGCAATAACAGATGATCATCCATTCCCTCCCTTTCTCCTGCGCCATCTTTAAATTGACGATTTTCACTGACACTCACCCGTCGTCCACGTTCGTAATTTCCCATGGGCAATTCTTGCGACGAGAGCGGCAGGGTTTCCCGCGGGAAGGACTTTTTGCCCTTTCTTGATTTCCCCTTTCTCGCCCTCACAGTCTGTCATAAGACGCGTGGTGCGCATGTCCGACCACATGACAGGAAGTGGCGACATTTTTGCTCAGCAGGTGCCACTTGTCTTGGTCGAGAAAATGAGCGTTTCTCCTTTTTTTATTTCTTTTATTTTTTACTTTAAACATTCTTTTAGATAATTTTCTTTCACATTTGAAACGTTCTCTGTTATTTTCTTTGTGTGGCTGTTGTCGTCTTGTTTTTCGTCTTTTATGTGTGTGTTTGCAATCATGAGCTGCCAGGAGGGTTAGAAAAATGTCGAAAACTAAGAGAGGACATTGACCCAAACCCCAAAAAAACACAACGAACAAACAAAAATCACAAGAAAAGCTAAAAACAAAAAACAAATAACAAAAACAAAAAAAACCCAACAACAACAACAACAACACACAACAACAAAATAACAAAAATAACAACACAAACATTTTCTTGTGTAATCATGGTCCGCGTGTCATGTAGGTGAGAGGTGAGAGTTGAGAGTGGGGGAGGGTTTGCTGTGACGATACCCCCCCCCCCCCCACCTTCCTTTTCATATTTAGTCAAGTTTTGACTAAATATTTTAACGTAGAGGGGGGAATCGAGACGAGGGTCGTGGTGTATGTGTGTGTGTGTGTCTGTCTGTCTGTCTGTCTGTGTGTGTGTGTAGAGCGATTCAGACTAAACTACTGGACCGATCTTTATGAAATTTGACATGAGAGTTCCTGGGTATGAAATCCCCATACGTTTTTTTCATTTTTTCAATAAATGTCTTTGATGACGTCATATCAGGCTTTTCGTGAAAGTTGAGGCGGCACTGTCACGCTCTCATTTTTCAACCAAATTGGTTGAAATTTTGGTCAAGTAATCTTCGACGAAGGCCGGGGTTTGGTATTGCATTTCAGCTTGGTGGCTTAAAAACTAATGAGTGAGTTTGGTCATTAAAAATCTAAAAATTGTAAAAAAAATATTTTTTTTATAAAACGATCCAAATTTACATACATCTTATTCTTTATCATTTTCTGATTCCAAAAATATATAAATATGTTATATTTGGATTAAAAACAAGCTCTGAAAATTAAAAATATAAAAATTATTATCAAAATTAAATTGTCCAAATCAATTTAAAAACACCTTCATCTTATTCCTTGTCGGTTCCTGATTCCAAAAACATATAGATATGATATGTTTGGATTAAAAACACGCTCAAAAAGTTAAAACGAAGAGAGGTACAGAAAAGCGTGCTATCCTTCTCAGCGCAAGTACTACCCCGCTCTTCTTGTCAATTTCACTGCCTTTGCCGTGCTCGGTGGACTGACGATGCTACGAGTATACGGTCTTGCTGCGTTGCATTGCGTTCAGTTTCATTCTGTGAGTTCGACAGCTACTTGACTAAATGTTGTATTTTCGCCTTACGCGACTTGTTATTACATTTAGTCAAGTTTTGACTAAATGTTTTAACATAGAGGGGGAATCGAGACGAGGGTCGTGGTGTCTGTGCGTGTGTGTGTGTAGAGCGATTCAGACCAAACTACTGGACCGATCTTTATGAACTTTGACATGAGAGTTTCTGGGAATGATATCCCCGGACGTTTTTTTCTTTTTTTCGATAAATACCTTTGATGTCATCATATCCGGCTTTTTGTAAAAGTTGAGGCGGCACTGTCACACTCTCATTTTTCAATCAAATTGATTGACATTTTTGTAAAGCAATCTTCGACGAAGGCCGGACTTCGGTATTGCATTTCAGCTTGGTGGCTTAAACATTAATTAATGACTTTGGTCATTAAAAATCTGAAAATTGTAATAATGTTTTTTTTTTTATATAAAACGATCCAAAATTACGTTCATCTTATTCTACATTATTTCCTGATTCCAAAAACATATAAATATGTTATATTTGGATTAAAAACAAGCTCTGAAAATTAAAAATATAAAAATTATGATCAAAATTAAATTTCCGAAATCGATTTAAAAACAATTTCATCTTATTCCTTGTTGGTTCCTGATTCCATAAACATTACCAGCTATTGTGTTTTCAGCGTAGCAATAGGGCCCGATATTTAGACAAGACAAGTATAATGCCGACGAGTCGAAGACGAGTCGCATTATACTTGT
>NC_090248.1:38697661-38722661 GCF_037325665.1 Littorina saxatilis
CAATCCACATTGAAACAGTCAAATGACTCAACACAAGATGCTTAATTTATATTTGCTGGTACAAACCCAGCCCTGTCCTTCCTCCCAGGACAAAACAATCCACATTGAAACAGTCAAATGACTCAACACAAGATGCTTAATTTATATTTGCTGGTACAAACCCAGCCCTGTCCTTCCTCCCAGGACAAAACAATCCACATTGAAACAGTCAAATGACTCAACACAAGATGCTTAATTTATATTTGCTGGTACAAACCCAGCCCTGTCCTTCCTCCCAGGACAAAACAATCCACATTGAAACAGTCAAATGACTCAACACAAGATGCTTAATTTATATTTGCTGGTACAAACCCAGCCCTGTCCTTCCTCCCAGGATAAAAGAATCCACATTGAAACAGTCAAATGACTCAACTCAGGGTGCTTAATTGGACCGAACTCGTCGAACCTTTTTGTGCGTGTAGGGAATTTATGGACATCCGGATGCCAGGGAGCCGATCGGGGCATGCTGAGTGACTAACTATACCTCCCCGCAGTAAAGTAGCCCTCTCTGTCCAGCGGCCAGTCTGTTTTCAGGGTTGCTGACCAGGCGATCGCGTGCGAAAGTGACATAGCACGCGACATGCACGCGCGCTCCAAGCGTAGTCAATTTCGTTCTGTCACCTCCCGTGTCTGTTTCCCTTCTGTCTGGTGTCCCGTTTCTTGACGTGTAATTTACTGTAATGTCTTCCGTTTATGGTTCGTTGGTGTAGAGTTTGGAGGGAAGGGGGAGTAGGGTGGGGGTGGCGGTGGGGGTGGGGGGTGTCGAGGTTGGTTTGGTGGTGATGGTGGTTATGTGGTAGTTGTAGTGGGGTATCAACGCAGCTCTCATCATACAACAACAACAACAACAACAACAACAACAACAACAACAACAACATTACAAAACATGAAAAATACGTCAAATGGCGTTTGTTGTGCGTGCATGTGTCTGTTCGTGCGCGCGTGTGCAACAGTGTCTGCAATTGCAACCCCACCTCGCCGCCCTCCCCCGCCCCTTATCCCCTCCATCGTTAAAAAAACTCACACCATGGGGGGGGGGGGGGGGGGGGGGGCAGGAGGCTTCTCCATCAAAAAAAGCGTTCAATAGCATTAGTAGTGCATACCTGTGTTCGTCTGTGTTCGTCTGTGTGTCTGTGCAACAATGCCTGCCCCTATCCATCTCACCCAACTGATCGCGAACGCCATCAACTCATTCTAATAATGAGATGGGGGGGGGGGGGGGGCAGCGGGCCTCTCCATCAGTCAAAACAGCGTTCAACAGCATTCGTTGTGCGCACATGTGTTCGTCTGTGTGTCCAGGCGTCCACTCGCGCGAGTGCAACAATGTCTCTCCATCTCACCCAACTGTTACCCCCTGCGAACGCTATTAACTCATGAAAATGACAGCAGGCCTCTCCATCATATCAACATTCAACGGCATTCGTAGCATAGGTTCGTTTGTGTGTCCGTCCGCTCGCGCGAGTGCAACAATGCCTGCAATTCCACCACATCTCCCTCCTTCTCACTCATCGCGAAAGCTATCAACTCATAACAACAAGGAACTTAGTCGATAAATATCGACAGGGGGCCGACAAATGGTTTAAATGGGAAATGTGTGTATATGGGTGTGGGTTTGAAACAAACAAACAAACCAACCCATGTGAACCCCGGGCCGCAGGCCTTCGATGTAGTGATTGAAAAAAAAGGATGTTCTCAAATGGTTCAATTCTCATTTGGTCTGATTCTCAAATGGTACCGGTATACTCCCCCCCCCCCCCTGGCCGCAGGCCTAGGAGTAAAATTTTTATAGACACTGACCTTCTTCCCAGGGGTCATTGACCCAGTTTTAGCTATGAGAGGTGGTTCGCCCAGAGGCTGTAGAGTATACTGGGGCGGTCTCTTTGATGTCTTGAGAGGAAACTTGGCCAGGGTAGTACATGCACCAGAACTGGTGGACACCAAGGACAAACATGAAATCGAAGCAGTTTGCTTTCAGAGAGAACGGTCGTCAGCAACTCAAACTTCTCTGTTTTCTTTTTTTTTTTAAATCTGACTTTCTTTGTGGCCCCCTGACTCCGCCCCCTCCCTCTGTAAGGACCCTCCTCCACAAGGACCGATTTTTGTCAACATTTTAAAGGTCGCTAGAGAGGGGTTCCACTGTATGACCTAACCGCTACTGGCAGACGGCCTCAATCTTCACGCGCAAAGACGAGATTAATAGGTGCTCGGTTTTGGTATTTTGAATTACATTACATTAAACCTTTGTTGGGTTTCATGGTCATGGCAACAGCCATAATAATATTACATGATGTATAATATCACATTTCAGCATATGTGAATTACATGTCATCATACTAAACTGTCATACATTTTTATTCCTACATTATTCTGATTGATCACAACCAAACCTACTATCATTGGACACATCCAAATGCAAGCGCCTGTTCTTGACAATTTCTCTCTGATCTAAATATAAAATCAGTGCAATTTCCTGGGTCGGGCTTTGCCACAGACACTCACGGTTTGGCCTGTAGGTAAAATGTACAATGTATTTTCTGATTTGTGCACAAAAGCTTTTTTTCTTTTTTCTTTTTTTTAACATAACAATGTTTAATGTCACTGTATGTTTAAAAGACCATGGTCATATTTGTAAAAAAAATGTTAAATTAGAAAATAAATAACATTTTGGTTCATGATTTTTCCTACACCTGTGCTAAAAATAAGAAATAAAAATGTCGGGTATATAAGTCACTCAAATACAGCTAGGTATGAATGGCTCGGTTTGAGTTTGTTGCAGTTGACCCTGCACAATGCGACATATCATGTTTTTGTTGAACAATTTTGACGTCACCCCTCCCATAGGGTGACGTATTTCACAACTTCCTGTGTTACACAAACTCTGTGATGACCAATTTTGACGTCACCCCTCCCATAGGGTGACGGATTTCACAACTTTCTACAGATGAACAATTTTGACGTCACCCCTCCCATAGGGTGACGGATGTCACAACTTCCTGTGTACACAAACTGATGACGTATTTCACAACAAAATGGCGCTGCCCATGGTCAACCTCTAAACTATCCGTATAGAATGGGGGCGTCCTCGCCCCCATAATAACGCGAGGAGGGCGGCAGGCCTCTCCATCAAAACAGCACTGTTCAACGGCATTCGTTGTGCATACACGTGTTCGTGTGTGTGTCTGTCCGCTCCATCACACCAGACTCTCACTCATCGTGAAAGCTATCAACTCATAACAATAACGCGAGGAGGGCGGCAGGCCTCTCCATCAAAACAGCACTGTTCAACGGCATTCGTTGTGCATACACGTGTTCGTGTGTGTGTCTGTCCGTTCCATCTCATCCAACTCTCACTCATCGCGAACGCTATCAACTCTTATTAATAATGAGAGGGGGGCAGCAGGCCTCTCCATCAAAATAGCGTTCAATGGCATTCGTTCCGCGCGACATGCTGAAGAGTCGAACCTTTAACTTCAAGTGCCTACATCCGGGTGAGTTGCAGGAGACAGGTCGCGACAACAACAGTTCTGGAACCTTCCAGAAATCCTGCCATTTTCTTCCCCCTCACCACCCAAGACCGCCAAACCCCCTGCTTAGCTGGAGAGCGAGGCATGTGAACGCGGAAGAGACACTCCATGTGACAGTCGCACTAGAAAGAAATAGCACGTGCAACTTTGCGGGAGAAAAAGAAGAAAGAGAGAAAAGAACTGATAACATTTAAAAAAAAGAAAAGAAAGTTTAAACCACATTTTAGCTTTAAATTAAAAAAAAAACTAAATTCAGGTTGTCAAAGTTTTTTTTCCTTATGTTCCTGTCATTAGGGAGTTTGGAGGGAGGTTTTTTTTCCTCTTCCTTTTGCATCTTGGGGGTAGGTGGGGGGAGGAGCTGTCACATTTTGTGGAATTCGTGTAGTAGGCTTATATCGAGTTATCCGTTTGAAATATCTAACAATGTGACAATTTTATTTTACTATGTTTAAAGCTATATAAGCTCTCCATTTATAATAATAATAATAATAATAATAATAATAATAATAATAATAAATGAGCATTTATATAGCGCAACATCATAACTTTACAATTATGCTCTTTGCGCTTGACACATTTAAAATTAAAACACAGTTATACAAGCATTTACATCTACATTCATAGTCAACAACGCTTAATTAAAAGCATACACCATCAAAGATACATTACAAAAGATTCTTCCACTAACTAAATAATAAAAACATGAATAAAATAGGTAGTGAAAAATCACTAAAACAACAAATAACACTAAAATTAAAACACAGTAATACAATCATTTACATCTACATTCATAGTCAACAACGCTTAATTAAAAGCATACACCTTCAAACATACATTACAAAAGATTCTTCCACTAACTAAGTAATAAAAACATGAATAAAATAGGTGGTGAAAAATCACTAAAACAACAAAGATTTTACAGAGACAATGCGAGGAGAACACTTTTTAAACCTTTCGTATTGAAGGTGATCAGTGTCAAGTCAGGCTGCCAGGAAAGAGCCTCGAATCAAACACACACACCCGACTAGCATCATACGATCTGTCACCTTCTCCTGGCAACTTCTTCTTCTTCTTCGTTCATGGGCTAAAACTCCTAAGTACACTTGTGTTGTTTGCTGGAGTGGGTTTTTACGTGTATGACCGTATGATGGAATAAGTAGCTACAGGCAAAAGGTACAAATCGATCTACAATACCTAAATCTAAACAACAAAATGACACCGGGTGAGATGAACAAAGTTGAAAAAAAAAGAAATCTGTACTCACCAAAACAAGGACAGCACACACACACACATACACACACACACATACACACACACACACACACACACACACACATACACACACACACACATACACACACACATACACACACACATACACATACACACACATACACACACACACATACACACACACATACATACACACACATACACACACACATACACACACACACACACACACACACAACACACACACACACACACAACACACACACACACACACACACACACACACACATATACACAAAGTCAAATGGTCACATAATTATGGAGGCTTCTATGAAGGCAAACAAACAAATACAAATAAAAACAAAAAGCAAAAGCTAAAACAGCACAGAACCAAAAAGGGGTTGAAAGATGGAGGGAAACATAAAGGGAAGGGATGTATAATCCACAAAAAGGGGTTGAAATCCAATGTATTACTGTGCTATGATTACTTTCAACAGACACATTTTATTGTATTCAAGAAAAAAAAAAATCTTGAAAAAATAACGACCAGGAATTTACTTCCAACCTGTGCCCTATTTTCTATAGACGCTCCTAAGCCTTGCGTGTACTTATGAACCAGACTAAATTAACACAGGACGGGGCGTGTGAGTAGAAAACTCTAAACAACCGTGGTTATTACCCTAACCTTGTAAATGTGGTGTCATTCGATCATTCAATCCGTCGGTCCATATTCACAGTCCATTTGCCAGAACGCACATAAACAACTTGTGTTTTTCCTCTTACAGCCAGAGCAAGTATACAAACATCGTTTTCTATGCTAGTCTATTGCCCATTCTCAAGCACAGAGCAGCAGTCCGTGCTGGTTTTCAACCGTTCTTGGTATATGTATATATGGACCATAAAGTTTGGTTTCAGAAGAGAAAGTGTAGCTTTCCGTTCTTGTATATCACCCACTTTCAAGTACAGAAAAGCCTCAACTTCTTCCTTCTCTTGCTAGTTTAGATTTGTGTTTTGTGTGTGTGTGGGTGTGTGGGTGTGTGGGTGTGTGATTACGCTTAAAAAGTGTTCCTTTTTTAAGTGAAATTAGAAGTGTAATGCGTCTGCCTCGTCTCATGTTCAGTTGATCTAACACCAAAGATGGAAATATGAAAAAACCCACTCTAGGAGACTTTGGCAAGGACTAAAAAAACAAACAAAAAAACCAAGCAAACAAGCAAACAAACAGACAAACGAACGAACGAACGAACAAAAAACAAAACAAATATCAACAAACAAACACACAAATCAACAAACAAACAAACAAACAAACAAAAACACAAAAAAACCACCCAACAACACACAAATCAACAAATAAACAAACAAACACACAAACAAACAAACGTACAAATCAACAACAACAAAAATCACACACATAAAAACACAAACAAACAAACTAACAAACAAACAAACCGGGCAAACCAGGAAGCACATGCATTTTTAACAGTCTCTCACCGCCGCAATGGTCTACTGTGGTGTAACACTCCACACCGCAATGGTCTACTGTGGTGTAACACTCCACACCGCAATGGTCTGCTGTGGTGTAACACTCCACACCGCAATGGTCTACTGTGGTGTAACACTCCATACCGCAATGGTCTACTGTGGTGTAACACTCCACACCGCAATGGTCTACTGTGGTGTAACACTCCATACCGCAATGGTCTACTGTGGTGTAACACTCCACACCGCAATGGTCTACTGTGGTGTAACACTCCACACCGCAATGGTCTACTGTGGTGTAACACTCCATACCGCAATGGTCTACTGTGGTGTAACACTCCACACCGCAATGGTCTACTGTGGTGTAACACTCCACACCGCAATGGTCTACTGTGGTGTAACACTCCACACCGCAATGGTCTACTGTGGTGTAACACTCCATACCGCAATGGTCTACTGTGGTGTAACACTCCACACCGCAATGGTCTACTGTGGTGTAACACTCCACACCGCAATGGTCTACTGTGGTGTAACACTCCACACCGCAATGGTCTACTGTGGTGTAACACTCCACACCGCAATGGTCTACTGTGGTGTAACACTCCACACCGCAATGGTCTACTGTGGTGTAACACTCCACACCGCAATGGTCTACTGTGGTGTAACACTCCACACCGCAATGGTCTACTGTGGTGTAACACTCCACACTGCAATGGTCTACTGTGGTGTAACACTCCACACCGCAATGGTCTACTGTGGTGTAACACTCCACACCGCAATGGTCTACTGTGGTGTAACACTCCATACCGCAATGGTCTACTGTGGTGTAACACTCCACACCGCAATGGTCTACTGTGGTGTAACACTCCACACCGCAATGGTCTACTGTGGTGTAACACTCCACACCGCAATGGTCTACTGTGGTGTAACACTCCACACCGCAATGGTCTACTGTGGTGTAACACTCCATACCGCAACGGGAATTCTAAGCAGGATGCACGTAACAGTTATTAGACCGAGCATGGTTCATAAGGATAGTTACAAGACTACCCAAATTGCGAGCGTGGTGCATACTGATAATCACTAGACCGCCAGAATTACGAGTACAGATCCCCCTGGGATACAAGAAAATAACATTTAAATTGAAACACTGAAATAGACAGCAAGTGGATAAGGAACCCACAAACAGACTAAAACAACGATAGCGCCGTTTGTTCCACGTAGTGTGAAAACTCTTATAAATAATTAACCTACAAAAGATGTAACCAACATGATGGAATTTACCAACAGAGCTCGACTCAAATATTCTTCTTCTTCTTCTTCTTCTTCTTCTTCTTCTTCTTCTTCTTCTTCTTCTTCTTCTTCTTCTTCTTCTTCTTCTTCTTCTTCTTCGTCGTCATTCATGAGGTGAAACTCCCACGTACACTCGTGTTTTTGCACGAGTGCATGGGTTTTTACGTGTATGACCGTTATTACCCCGCTATTTAGGCAGCCATACGCTGATTTCGGAGGAGAATCTTCTTCTTTCTTTCAAAGTAGCACTGCGTAACTGTTAAGAATGATTAAGAAACAGAGATGGAATGCGTCATTCAGCTTACTGTCTCTTACGAAACTGTGAGCCAAGATTTGCCGCTCCAAGCCCCTGTGGCTGAACGGCAAGCAATGGACAATAAATCCACAGGAGCGTGTTAATCTTGAGACGGTGAATAGTTCATTTTCCGCAGCCCTGCTTTTCTCTGGCACATTTCACCTTTATCGCATTCTCCGCCTCAAGGATTTGTGGGTCATATAAAAAGCTAAGGCGATGAAGGGTTCGGTTCTTCTTCCGTGAGGTGATTTTTTTTTTTTTTTTACATTTAGTCAAGTTTTGACTAAATGTTTTAACATAGAGGGGGGAATCGAGACGAGGGTCGTGGTGTATGTGTGTCTGTCTGTCTGTCTGTCTGTGTGTGTAGAGCGATTCAGACTAAACTACTGGACCGATCTTTATGAAATTTGACATGAGAGTTCCTGGGTATGATATCCTCAGACGTTTTTTTCCTTTTTTTGATAAATGTCTTTGATGACGTCATATCCGGCTTTTCGTGAAAGTTGAGGCGGCACTGTCACGCTCTCATTTTTCAACCAAATTGGTTGAAATTTTGGTCAAGTAATCTCCGACGAAGCCCGGACTTCGGTATTGCATTTCAGCTTGGTGGCTTAAAAATTAATTAATGACTTTGGTCATTAAAAATCTGAAAATTGTAAAAAAACAAAAATTTTATGAAACGATCCAAATTTACGTTCATCTTATTCTCCATCATTTTCTGATTCCAAAAACATATAAATATGTTATATTTGGATTAAAAACAAGCTCTGAAAATTAAAAATATAAAAATTATGATCAAAATTAAATTTTCGAAATCAATTTAAAAACACTTTCATCTTATTCCTTGTCGGTTCCTGATTCCAAAAACATATAGATATGATATGTTTGGATTAAAAACACGCTCAGAAAGTTAAAACGAAGAGAGGTACAGTAAAGCGTGCTATGAAGCACAGCGCAATTGCTACCGCGCCAAACAGGCTCGTCACTTTCACTGCCTTTTGCACTCGTTCAGTTTCATTCTGTGAGTTCCACAGCTTGACTAAATGTAGTAATTTCGCCTTACGCGACTTGTTACTTCTTTTTTGCCTTTGTTTTGCGATCCCAGTCAGTGTATCGTATACATAGCAACGGCGATGAAGGGATTTTTTTTCTTTCGTGCGATGATTTCTTTCTTTTACTTTTTGTTTTGTTTTGTTTTGTTTTGTGGTCCTCTCTTTTAAGAGGGGCTATTTGATTACTCACCCGTTTGTGTGTCCTTGGGTTGAAGATTGTAAAGATCCCATTCTCTTCTTCTGGTGATGGCATGACCACCTTTTTTTTGCCGGAAAGGGGGTGAGTATATTTTGGATTGTAATATTTCAAGAGAATTGATCGCCAAGTTTGGTTAATGTATTAGCGTGTGGAAAACGGAAATTGAGGTTATCAATGAGGCATGGATAGACCTATGCTTACAGATTACGACCGTCAGACAGACCAACAGTCAGGCACACAGACACTTTCCTGACGGTATACTCCTGAATAAGAGAAACCGCGTGTGGGTAAGTAAGTATGTGTGTGTGTGTGTGTGTGTGTCTGTCTGTGTGTGTGTTTTCCTGTTTGTGTAAATGTTAGTATATAATTGTCTGCGTGTGTGCGTGCGTGCGTGCGTGTTAGAGAGAGAGAGAGAGAGAGAGCAAGGGAGAGTGAGAGAGAGAGAGAAAAAAAAAAGAGAGAGAAAGGGAGAGAGAGAGAGAGAGAGAGAGAGAGAGAGAGAGAGAGAGAGAGCTAGAGAGAGAGAAAAAGAAAGACGGAGAGACCGACAGACAGACTGAGACAGAAAGAATTAAAAAAAAAAAAATAATACAACAAACACACCAGGAACAGATCACCCCCATCAAATCCATTTCGGGTCCTTCTCCTTTTCTCCAAATTCCAAACCCTCCTCACTTCCCTAGCCCCCCTTTCACACAATTTCTCCCTGATTTCAACGGACAACAAATGAAGAAAACAAGGCATTGAACATTCACCCCACCACGTGTAAACGGATACGGACGCACAGAAAGCAAGGAGAGCCGGCAGCACGCGGCTAATTCAAGGAAATCCCATGCGGCAATCAAAAGACTCCATTTAATCGAAAACGAAGTCCTAAAAGTTAATGCTGCTCATGTAATTCAGCGCAATGGCGGCTCGGTAATGAGCAAGGCATCCTTTCATTGCTGGTGGAGTAGCCTCCCTTCCCCCCTTGCGCTCTTCAGTTTATGCACAAACTCATTTTTGGTGCCGTTCTTTGAAGAGCTGGGTGATTGTGGGTGAGAAACAGTTGAGGGTTAGAGGGCTAGAGCTGTGAAGAACACACCTCGAAATGAATGTGTAAAGGTCTCGGCCGGGATTTGTTGCATTTTTTGGTGTGGCATGTTTTTGTGAGGCAAGAGGCGGTTTTTGCGACAAACTGTGATAGGGGTTTGTGGGTGAGACTAAGCTAGAGGTTATCTAGAGCTGTGGAGAAGAGGTCTTAAAGTGAATATTGAGATCTTGGCGCTTGTCGCATTGGTTGCATTTGTGTTGTTGCGTAACCACTGGCAGATTTTGTGGCAAACTGTGATGGTGAGTTTTGCAACGGGAGACAGACGAATAGAAAAGCTGTGAGGAAGATTTTTTTTATCAAACTCAATCATGTGTATTTACGCCCCCCTCCCCCCCCGGTCAATAAAACAATAAAGAAAAAACACCTGCGTTCTTAGCCCGTACGCAAGCACACACCCGCGCATGCACTGTGACATACACACGCTCACACAACCGTCATGGAAATTAAAAAGCTGAAACGACAAAATACAAAAATAATATAAAAACGATAGAATATCGACAACAGCAGTTCTGAAGGCAAAGTTGCAATTCGCAAGCGCCATATATTCTGATTGCATCTTCATAGCCCTGTTTGCCGCAGTCTCTACCGCCTACGACAGCAACAGCGACGACAATTTCAGGAGAAAGAGCAGGAGGAGGAGGAGAAGGAAAGGAGGAGACGATGCGTGTGGAGGTGGGTGTTGGTTGGGGGGTGGGGGGGGGGGGGGGGAGGGGGGAGTGGCAGCGAGACAACAGACCGAAAAATGGTGAAAAGGAGCCGTCTTCCTTGCACTCACGTTGACTTGTTTTTGTTGCCAGTGAAGTTTTGAAAGAGAGAGGGAGACAGAAACACTAATGAAGAGACAAGCGGGTCTCGAAAGATATTAGAGAACTGAACACGAACAAAATGTAACAAAACCTTATGATATAGTGTTTACAGATACACCTACACACATGCATACGCTTGCACTACAGACGTGCCCAGATAGACAGACACGCGCGCACACAGGTTTAGGCTGTCACGCAAGCAAGCCGCACGTCAGCACGCCACCATTCAGCTAGGTGCAAACCGAAGCGGGCAAAAAAAACCACCATATAATTATAAACAAAATATCTGCATTAATACAATCCACTATTAACTCCTTCACTTCTCTACCCAACTATTTACCCCACTCTCTCTTTACCCCTCCTTTTCTCTTTCGACTACTATCACTAACGCACTGACAGTGAACTATTTCCTCACGCTTCCGTTCAAAACGAATTCAGAAAGAAAGAGAGAAGGATAGAAAGAAAGACAGAGGGGAAAGAAGGAAAGAAAACATAGAAAAGAAAAAGAGAGTAAACAAAACTAGAAAGAAAGAAAGAAAAAAAGAGAAAAGAAAGCAGGTGGAGTTGAAAGCACACAAGAACTGACAACAACGAACCAAGGAGGAAGAACTATGGCGTCGGACAAAACTAAATCAGGATGCCCTGCAAGAGAGAAAAAAACACCTCTCAGAATAATCAAAAACTAAAAAGAGAAAAAGCTGAGAGAGATTGTTGATAAAATGAAGGCAGAATAAAGAATGGAGGGCACAAAGAGCAAAAAAGACAAAGTAAGAAACAGAAGAAGAAGAGCCTCAAAGAAAAAAAATAAGAAGTAACAAATGCGTAACATAATTGTCGAACTAAATCGTTTTCTGTTTTGTATGTGTGAGGAGTTGTTTTTATTCATTTTTGTTCTTCCGCTCTCTTTCACTTTCATGAAATCACCCAGAGAAGCTCTTTGCCAAATTACCCCCGCGCAGATGCTCTTGAAACTGATGAATAAATTTTCCAGCTCAAAATCCAGAAATGCGCATTTAATGAAATGGGTTTAAAGGTCTTAAACAAACAGGAATTTATCTTAAAGCAGTTGGATCCTTGCTACATGCGATGTGTCATGTTAAAAGCGTGTACCTGTACAAGTTGATATTAGATTTCCCTGGGATAAATATATAATACATGTACTACATGGCTTACTGTGTATTACCAGGTTTACACAAGTTGGTTTTAAAGGCACAGTGCAGCTCACAGCCTTCGTTTTGCGTTTTTGTTGCAGCTGAGTGCATTAATTTACAGTTCAAAAATCCTCCTATGGTAGTAAAACAAACCCAAAACTACCCAACGACGACATCTGTGAAGCTCGACAGTTTCTTGTTCACGCGAGTGCATACATTAACCTAGTTATTACGTGGTGTTTGGTCGGAGTTCGATTCAACTGAGTGATTCCGGCCTCCATTTTGTTTTACACAAACTCATGATGACGTCTGACATAGTTTGCTAGTGACTGTCTTTTTGTGCATGATGTGGTGATCTACCTGATCTAAATTTAGATCCAAAAATAGGTCAAGACCAGCCGGGTCCGAGTACGAAATTAATTCGTAAAAAAAATCGCAGTTCTTGACTCTTTGGGTGCAAGTCAATGAAACTTGGTAGTTCTTCTAACGGATAGCTGCCTGAGGTATGACTAAAAGCCCCAGGGGCTCCGTGCACCTGGATTTGACAAGTTCAGTACCTTTAAAAAAGATTGCGAGCTTTTCGATATTTGAAAAAAACAACGAATGTAAACCTGGTATCACACAGCAAGCCATGCAGTATTCTGTTATTCTACATTTTGTACTTGCGTGCTTTCCACCTCAAACTTAAAGACGGAGTCGGAGTATCAACATTGGAGGCGGGTCTACTAGAACCTATCTTTCAAAGTGAAACCGGCCTCTGACATCAAAAGCAAAACGGCAGAGGGTAAACAAGTCGCGTAAAGCGAAAATACAATATTTAGTCAAGTAGCTGTCGAACTCACAGAATGAAACTGAACGCAACGCCATTTTTCAGCAAGACCGTATACTCGTAGCGGGGTAGTAGTTGCGCTAAGAAGGATAGCACGCTTTTCTGTACCTCTCTTTGTTTTAACTTTCTGAGCATGTTTTTAATCGAAACATATCATATCTATATGTTTTTGGAATCAGGAACCGACAATGAATAAGATGAAAGTGTTTTTAAATTCATTTGGACAATTTAATTTTGATAATAATTTTTATATATTTAATTTTCAGAGCTTGTTTTTAATCCGAATATAACATATTTATATGTTTTTGGAATCAGCAAAAGATGGAGAATAAGATAAACGTAAATTTGGATCGTTTTATAAATTTTTATTTTTTTTTACAATTTTCAGATTTTTAATGACCAAAGTCATTAATTAATTTTTAAGCCACCAAGCTGAAATGCAATACCGAAATCCGGGCTTCGTCGAAGATTACTTGACCAAAATTTGAACCAATTTGGTTGAAAAATGAGGGCGTGACAGTGCCGCCTCAACTTTCACGAAAAGCCGGATATGACGTCATCAAAGACATATATCAAAAAAATGAAAAAAACGTTCGGGGATTTCATACCCAGGAACTCTCATGTCAAATTTCATAAAGATCGGTCCAGTAGTTTAGTCTGAATCGCTCTACACACACACACACACACACAGACACACAGACACACGCACATACACCACGACCCTCGTTTCGATTCCCCCTCGATGTTAAAATATTTAGTCAAAACTTGACTAAATATAAAAAGACGCCACAATATGAAGTATAACGTCACGGGTAAGTTCTCAAAGTTCTTACCGAAGAAACAACAGAGTGTTTCATACAAAAAAAGTTTGTATCGGTTTGTTCATCGTGAGCAGTAGTACATTTCTTCTGAGGTCCCTGCAAGACTGTACTTTGACCCGACCTCATTTACATGATATACACACGTGTAAAGACACGGTTTAATTATGACATGGGTGGTATCTCACATGAATGTATATAATATCTGGGGAAAAAAGGTCTTCGCAACAGTGCAGCCTCAATTTTTTCAATGGAAAAAAATGACATCATCAAATGGAATTATCGCAAAATTGAGAAAACGTGCGGGGCAAATTTATGGAAGAATTCAATAGTCGATTTTCATAAAAATGTCAAGTAGATTTCTCAAAAACGCAGTCAGATTGTGTGTGTTTTGGTTTGTGACTAAGTGGGGGGATGATCTAATCCAATGTAGAAGCCTGGCTAGACCCGATAAGGTGAGTCAAACAGTATAAAAGGGAAGGAATGTGCCTTTAAAAACATTTTTGACCAACAAGCCCAGGGAGATGAAACGAGTTTGACCGAGGTCATCCAAAGCAGCCACGCCTATCGACCGAAAACAATGACCCCGACACGTACGTACATGGTCTATTCTATCAGCCCCCACCGCCATCCCTCCTTCCTTCCCAACGTTCTCTTCCTTCGTAGAGGGGGTGGGGGGGGAAAGAGATAGAGAGAGAGAGAGGGGGGAGGGAGGTGGGAGAGAGAGAGAGAGAGAGAGAGAGAGAGAGAGGGGGTAGGTAAGTGGGAGAGAGAGAGAGAGCGGGGAAGGAAGTGGGAGAGAGAGAAAGAGAGAGAGAGAGAAAGAGAGAGAGAGAGAGCGAGCGTGGGGAGAGAGGGGAGAATATTCTGGGGAGAAAACAGTGGGGAGAGAGAGACAGAGGGGACACACACAAACACACACACACAAAACACACACACACAAACACACAGAGACATACACCACCCCACAAACGCGCACGCACAAACACACACAGACACACACACACACTCTCACACACACACACACACACACTCTCTCTCTCTCACACACACACACACACACACATACACCCCCCTCCCCCACTCCCAGCCACCTCACACACAGACCTTCCCTTCACTCCCCCCCCCCCCCACCCGCCCACAAACTACTTCTCACTCAACCCCAGATTCCACCCGTCTCGACCCCATCCCACTCGCATCACAAACATACAGTCCCGACGTGGTGGGTACAAGAAGCAGGATCGAAGGCCATGCCTATCGATGAAGCCAAATGAGTATGGAGAGGTGGCGTCACTCTCAGTCGGACTCTTGTGAACTTGTACGACATCGAAGCCATGCGAGGTGGTGTGGGTACGCATTGGTGTTGGCGGAGGTGTTGGCGGAGGTGGTGTTGTTGGTGGTTGTGGTGGGGACTGGGGTGGAGTTTGTATTTTTTTTTAGGAGTAAGACTGTCTCTGGACTTACAGTAGTTCCACTTTTGTACAGGCGTGATGTACAGTGGTACCTGGGATGAAAGGACACCCTTGGGACCAGCCAACAGTGTCCCTACATTGCAGGTGGCCCGTCATGACAGGTATACTTTGGTAGAGATAATAGACAAAGGGACGCCAGATGTCCTCTTAAGGGAGGTGTCCTCTCATCGGAGGGGCCACACATCGCATGTACCACTGTAGCTCCCTGATGAGACAGACTGTTTGCTATTTGACATTTTCAAGACAGGCGGATGGTCTAACGGCCGGATGGACAGATCATGAGACAGACAGACAGCCAAACAGACGCACAAACACATACTTACACTGAGGCAATGGAAAAAAACCTCCTTCTCCTGCTTTTGGAGGTGGGTGGATGGTGTAGTGACCACATGAAGAGAAAGACAGACATATAGACATACAAACAGATGGACAGACAGACAGAGAGACACACAAACAGATGAACAGACAGACAGACATAAAAACAGATAGACAGACAGAGAGACATAAAAACAGATAGACAGAAAGACAGACAGAGAGACATACAAACAGATAGACAGACAGAGACATACAAACATATGGACAGACAGACAGAGAGACATACAAACAGATAGACAGACAGAGACATACAAACAGATGGACAGACAGACAGTGAGACATACAAACAGATGGACAGACAGACAGACAGACATACAAACAGATAGACAGAGAGACAGAGAGACATACAAACTGATAGACAGACAGACAGACAGACAGACATACAAACAGATAGACAGACAGAGACATACAAACAGATGAACAGACAGACAGAGAGACATACAAACAGATGGACAGACATACAGAGAGACATACAAACAGATGGACAGACAGACATAGAGACATACAAACAGATGGACAGACAGACAGAGAGACATACAAACAGATGGACAGACAGACATAGAGACATACAAACAGATGGACAGACAGACAGAGAGACATACAAACAGATGGACAAACAGACAGACAAACAGACAGAGACACACAAACAGATGAACAGACAGACAGACAGACATAAAAACAGATAGACAGACAGAGAGACATACAAACAGAAAGACAGACAGAGAGACATACAAACAGATGGACAGACAGTGAGACATACAAACAGATAGACAGACAGACAGACAGAGAGACATACAAACAGATGGACAGACAGACAGAGAGACATACAAACAGATGGACAGACAGACAGAGAGACATACAAACAGATAGACAGACAGACATACAAACTGATAGACAGACAGAAATACAAACAGATGGACAGACAGACAGACAGACATACAAACAGATAGACAGACAGACAGACAGAGAGACATACAAACAGATGGACAGACAGACAGAGAGACATACAAACAGATGGACAGACATACAGAGAGACATACAAACAGATGGACAGACAGACATAGAGACATACAAACAGATGGACAGACAGACAGAGACATACAAACAGATAGACAGACAGACAGAGAGACATACAAACAGATGGACAGACAGACATAGAGACATACAAACAGATGGACAGACAGACAGAGACATACAAACAGATAGACAGACAGACAGAGAGACATACAAACAGATGGACAGACAGACAGAGAGACATACAAACAGATGGACAGACAGACAGAGAGACATACAAACAGATGGACAGACAGAAAGAGAGACATACAAACAGATGGACAGAGAGACAGAGAGACATACTAACAGATGGACAGACAGAGAGACATACAAACAGATGGACAGACAGACAGACAGAGAGACATACAAACAGATGGACAGACAGACAGACATACAAACAGATAGACAGACAGTGAGACATACAAACAGATGAACAGACAGAGAGACATACACACAGATGGACAGACAGACAGAGAGACATACAAACAGATGGACAGATAGACAGACTAAAAAAAAAAACAAGTCGCGTAAGGCGAAAATACATTTAGTCGAACTCACAGAATGAAACTGAACGCATTGCATTTTTTCCGCAAGACAGTACACTCGTAGCATCGTCTGTCCACCGCTCGTGGCAAAGGCAGTGAAATTAACAATCCAGAAAAGCGAGGTAGCGGTTGCGCTGAGGAGGATAGCACGCTTTTCTATATCTCTATTCTTTTTAACTTTCCGAACGTGTTTTTAACCCAAAAATATCATATCTATATGTTTTTGGAATCAGGAACGGACAAGGAATAAGATGAAATTGTTTTTAAATCGATTTCAGAAATTTAATTTTAATCATAATTTTTATATTTTTAATTTTCAGAGCTTGTTTTTAATCCGAATATAACATATTTATATGTTTTTGGAATCAGAAAATGATGAAGAATAAGATAAACGTAATTTTGGATCGTTTTATAAAAAAATAATTTTAATTACAATTTTTCGATTTTTCTATGGTAAACATGATTTTTCTATGGTAAACATGATTTTTCTATGGTACACACAATGACCAAAGTCATTAATTAATTTTTAAGCCTCCAAGCTGAAATGCAATACCAAAGTCCGGCCTTCGTCGAAGATTGCTTTGCCAAAATTTCAATCAATTTTATTGAAAAATGAGGGTGTGACAGTGCCGCCTCAACTTTGACAAAATGCCAGATATGACGTCATCAAAGACATTTATCGAAAATATGAAAAAAAATGTCTGGGGATATCATACCCAGGAACTCTCATGAAAAATTTCATAAAGATCGGTTCAGTAGTTTACTCTGAATCGCTCTACACACACACACACACACACTTGACTAAATGTAAAAACAAGTCGCGTAAGGCGAAATTACTACATTTAGTCAAGCTGTCGAACTCAGTCACGGGATGAAACTGAACGCACTGTATTTTTTCACCAAGACAGTACCCTGAGTACAGCTTCGTCAATCCCCGCGTGAAGGAAATCGCTCATCTTCCACGTGCAAAACGTAGTGATATTGACACGCCAGATAAGCGCGGTAGCGCATTGTGCTAAGCAGGAAAGCGCGCTTTTCTGTATTCTTGTTAACTTTCTGAGCTTGTTTTGAATACAACCTATCATATCTATATGTTTTTGGAATCAGGAAATGATCACAAATAAGATCACATTATTTTTGGATCGATTTCTTACATTTTAATCGTAAGACTAATTATTCTATTTTCGTTAATTGTGATCACATTTGAAGAGTAAACATAACATATGTATATATTTTTAGATTCAGAATGTGATGAAGAATACGATGCAATCAATTTTAAATCTGTTTGCGAAAAATTGATTTTAATGACAACTTTAATGAGCAAACTCATTAATTAAATTTTAAGCCTCCAAGCTGAAATACAATACCAAAGTCCGGGCTTCGTCGAAGATTACTTGACCAAAATTTCAACCAATTTGGTTGAAAAATGAGAGCGTGACAGTGCCGCCTCAACTTTCACGAAAAGCCGGATATGACGTCATCAAAGACATTTATAAAAAAACTGAAAAAAATGTCTTGGGATATCATACCCAGGAACTCTCATGTAAAATTTCATAAAGATCGGTCCAGTAGTTTACTCTGAATCGCTCTACACACACACACACACACACACACACACACACACACAGACACACATACACCACGACCCTCGTCTCGATTCCCCCCTCTACGTTAAAACATTTAGTCAAAACTTGACTAAATGTAACAACAACAAAAACTAACATACACACAAACAAAATCTAAACAACGAAGTTTGTTTGTTTGTTCGTTCATGGGCTGAAACTCCCACGGCTTTTACGTGTATAACCGTTTTTACCCCGCCATTTAGGCAGCCATACGCCGCTTTCGGAGGAAGCATGCTGGGTATTTTCGTGTTTCTATAACCCACCGAACTCTGACATGGATTACAGGATCTTTTTTCGTGCGCACTTGGTCTTGTGCTTGCGTGTACACACGGGGGTGTTCGGACACCGAGGAGAGTCTGCACACAAAGTTGACTCTGAGAAATAAATCTCTCGCCGAACGTGGGGACGAACTCACGCTGACAGCGGCCAACTGGATACAAAAACAACGAAGTGACTGTGGTGAGATATGAACAAATAAACAAACATACAAACAAACAAATGTGCTAATATGCTGTCATACAGGAATCAAACACAACTCCAAATGTAGGTTCCCTCCACTGTATTATACGGCTATGACATCATACGTAGAGGTTACATGCCGAGTCTCAGTGATTATTAAAAATAATGGTCGAAGTTGGCGGATCATGAAAAATGCGAGCTTCAGCGAGCTTTTTCATGACCGCGAACTGAGACCATTATTTTTAATAATCACTGAGACGAGGTGTGTAACCTCTTTATTCCTCCTTTCTTCAGTTATTCAAAGAAAACAGGAGTTTTTGTGCGAAAGTTTGATCGAATCCGAATCACTCAACAAGTCAACCTGCGCAGGCGATCGATTAATGCGCGGTTGTATAGTTCCGTGCAAATCATTCCATTCTGTTAACACTTCTTGTCAGTTTCCCTGTTTCAGACTAAAATCAAGTACACAGATATGCACAAGTATTCCCCCCTCTGCTTCTTTACCTCTGTAAACTTGTAGAGCTAGTTATTTTTCGATAATGACCCAGCAACCAAACAAATAACGAGCCAGCAACAGCCTGAATCCTCGATAGTGCAATGGGTTGAGAAGCTGTTCTGTTTTGGTACTACTTTTGCGACTGAAAAGTTCCGAACGCTCTATACGTACGAAATATACATCTCTGGAGCAAACAATACAAACATACCGCATTTAAATTAACAACTACAGGCCTGAACACACGAATCTCCATATAAAATCCATGAGTTAGGTTGTTTTCTGAATCTAGATCTGCCGCGCACACACCGTTCATCACAAGCAAATTCCCAAGGCAAGTAACTCATACTCTTGCCGACAAGAGTAGTTCCCCTTCTTTTAACGCAGTTTCTTCGACAACACTGACTGCAATCCGACGGTCAGTTTTCAACAATATTTCATTTTATAAACAGATCACACGCAACCAAATGCACACATCTCATCAATTTAAACAACATAAAGCGGTTTCATACACTATTTTCCCCAGAAAACTGAACTTCATACAGTAATTAACGTTGGAACACGGGTGCAAAAGTTCGTCTGCTAGTCCCATTTGACGAAAGAACATTATCCTGAACGATACTAAAACATAAACAGAACACACAATATCTGCCTTTACCGCCACAGCAGAATAACAGCATATCTGTGTACTTGATTTTAGTCTAAAACAGGGAAACTGACAAGAAGTGTTAACAGAATGGAATGATTTGCACGGAACTATACAACGGCCGCGCATTAATCGATCGCCTGCGCAGGTTGACTGGTTGAGTGATTCGGATTCGATCAAACTTTCGCACAAAAACTCCTGTTTTCTTTGAATAACTGAAGAAAGGAGGAAGAAGCTCGCATTTTTCATGATCCGCCAACTTCGACCATTATTTTTAATAATCACTGAGACTCGGCATGTAACCTCTACATACACACTCTCATGAACATAAATGTTAGGTATTCAAAAATCCGGTACTCACAGTTTTGTACGCAAAAAACAACTCGAGATTACAATCTCGTACACAATTGCACTAACAAAACTCTCAACCCTTCACTCAGGAAGAAAAATACACAAACAGTCCGTGAACTCACAGGCACACGATATCTATTTTACGGCATCGACTCACGGCTCGTGTGTAGTCAAAAACCAGTTATAGTTCCTATTCCGGCAGACTTAAATCACCGTCTGCTCTGCCTACTAAACATTCCTTATATCTTAAGTAATTAAGAGCTTGTAGACATATTTTAACTCTGTTCATACACAGAATTACACAGCGTCTATGGCCGTTCACTAGGAAATGTATTTAACTACTAATTCCTACTACTGGTGACCTCGGTCTACTCAGTTTCTCTATCGCCCTGTGACCTCTATGGTCCAACTATACGGACAACAATAACCGTTGCACTAGCTTCTCGAAATCCCGTCGAATCTCAGCTATGCGGGTCTATTGGCATGATATTCCGGCGGCTTCTCAGATCCTTCATACTGTCATCTGGACACTATCTTCCTTTCCGACCGGTTATACGACGCACTGCACAAACATAAATAGCAGACATCTTGTCTTAGATATCTGTCTGTTATGTTTAAAGTTTACAGTGTTAGTCGATTCGACTTATGCGATAAACATTAGCGATATTCAAATTCTTATTCCATTTACCTGTTAAGTGCTTTACTCGGGCTTCCTTTCTCCCGGTCGATTACTGTGACAACCCCTCCCTGTCCCTGGACAGTGGTTAAGTGTAACGATATCTTCGTTGCGATTTACAAAGTCAACTCTCTCGGTCAGTGAGCTGAATTCACAGTACGTGCACCACACTTCGCTATGTCACGCTATTATCTCTGGTTAGCGCTCTAAAAGCGTGGAGGATATCACTGTCAAACTTTGCCTGTTAGTGTTATTCGTGATTTCCTTCACACATACTAACTAACAGTAATACTGCATTTCGTGTGGCTATAGGCAGCAAACCCACATCCACTTAGCCAACCACAAACTCTCTTTCATCCACTCACAGAAAACCACCACTCTTTGCACCTTCAAGTATATCAAGCTTTTCAAAGTGACATTTCCCTTCCCCTGCTATCTTGTCAGTGGGATAATACCTCAGGGTATTGTGTACGTCTTCCTTCACTTGTTCAGCACGGGTAGACGTGAGATTTATCAGAGCTCAGGGTGCAACGAGAAGAAAACACACAAGAACGTTTTCTTTCTTAATCCCCCTTTTAGTGTCTTTCGTCCTGTGCTGATTGATGACAGGAAAGCAGAAGGGAACGCCACGCGACTTGAAGGGGGAAAACTGTGAAATATTGTCTTTCTGCGTTTGTCTTTGCTTCCTTCCGGTTTGTTGAAATGTCGTGCCAGGAATGATCGTGTGGTGTGTGTGTGTGTGTGTGTGTGTGTGTGAGGGGGGGTCGGGTTGCGAGGGCGAGAATGTATGTGTGTGTTTTAGGGGGGGGGGGGGTACGGGTGTGTGTGTGGGGGGGTGGGGGGTGGGTGGGTTGCGAGGGCGAGAATGTATGTGTGCGTTTTAGGGGGGGGGGGGGGGGACGCGCGCGCGTGTGTGTGTGTGTGTGTGTGTGTGTTTGTGTATGTGTGCGTGTGAGTGCGTGTGTGTGTGTGTGTGTGTGTGTCAGTAGTTAGAAGGGGGAGACGGGAGTAGATGTTTGGTGAACGATGAGAGGGAATTATGGTTTTTCAGCTGACGACGACGACGATGCATGAAGGTGATTATGGTGATGATGGTGATGATGGTGATGATGGTGATGATGGTGATGATGGTGATGATGGTGATGATGGTGATGATGATGATGAGGAGGATGGGGAGGAGGAGGAGGAGGAGAAGGAAAATAATTAAACGGCGTGTGTGCTTGTCCATACCAAGCGTGTCCAAGTTTATGTAGTAGTGTCTTCGAAACCAACATCAGGTTCAATCCAGCGCACTTGTTTTTTCGAATGCTCTCATAATGAAGGTAGCATCGATTCGCAAAACTAGCACTTTCTCTGACAGTCTGGGTACTCCAGCTCTGCCCTACAGCTGGGGTCTTCAAAGAAGATGCAATATTGATTACCATTGGTGCCAGTACTGGCTGTTAACTTTATATCCCGGTGCACGTGCACCTTGCTACTCAACATCCTTGTTGTTTGTTTTCATTTTTGTTTTCTTGCTCATTTGGCCGTTAACAAAAAAATCATTTGGCCATTTTTTGTCAGCAAAGCTTCCTGTGGGTTCTTTTCTCTGCCATTTCCAAACTTCTGCTTCGTATTCTTTTGTGTTTTGTTCCTTTTTCTTTTAATAAGATGATTTCACAGTGATACCTGTTATGTAAAGCCACTTTCGATGAAAGGACATCTCACAATAAAGGACATATTTTGTTGTCATCATTTTCACGAGTTTTCTTTCACAAGCACCTGGGAAATAAATCTCATGTTCCCCATGCAATAAATCCCCGGTTACCATAGTTGCAGGAAGCAGGTTATACATGGATAATCAAAAGCAAACCCAATAGAAACGCTCGGGGATTCTTCGGCTCTTACTTTTCATTGGCGTTTCCCCAGACCTAAACAGACAACACGACACTGCTTTGCAAAGTTCCAAACTGGCAAAAGTAAACAAAAAACAAAACTACTTCATGAAAGGTCATAAATTCATCACAAACAAATGAAACCTATCGATATGTTTTGTCTTCTTACAAAGTCATGGAGTGCGTTCTTTCTTTCTTTATTTGGTGTTTAACGTCGTTTTCAACCACGAAGGTTATATCGCGACGGGGAAAGGGGGGAGATGGGATAGAGCCACTTGTCAATTGTTTCTTGTTCACAAAAGCACTATAATCAAAAATTTGCTCCAGGGGCTTGCAACGTAGTACAATATATTACCTTACTGGGAGAATGCAAGTTTCCAGAGTACAAAGGACTTAACATTTCTTACATACTGCTTGACTAAAAATCTTTTACAAAAATTGACTATATTCTATACAAGAAACACTTAACAAGGGTAAAAGGAGAAACAGAATCCGTTAGTCGCCTCTTACGACATGCTGGGGAGCATCGGGTAAATTCTTCCCCCAAACCCGCGGGGGGTATGGAGTGCGTGTATCTGTGTTTCGATGCACAGACGTTCGGAGAAACACTTTCTTTCTTTATTTGGTGTTTAACGTCGTTTTCAACCGTTCAAGGTTATATCGCGACGGGGGAAGGGGGGGGGGGGGGGGGAGGGGGGGGGGGGGTCGGAGAAACACGAACGTCAAGTTCAAGTTAAACCAATTGACCCCTGACACACACATTTTGACCCGTGCACAAGACGTTGTATCGATAAACGAAGCGCAAATAAGAAATAATAATAAAAGCAAAGAAAATAGCAACAAGATATGCAAACATCTAACAAAGCCGAGCAAGCAGAATGACAGGTCTAATGAAAAACAAAGAGGCAATGCGTCGGAAACAAGATCGCGATTCTTTCCTTCGCTGCACGACGCAAATCTTCTGTGACCTTTGACCCAACGTAGCTTCCACATTCGATCACTAAGCTTAATATTTACAACTGAAAGCCGAGGGGGTGGAATACCGAGATGAACCTACAGAACTGTGCATCCTCAAACCTGACACATTCATCCCAACATTTTATGAACTCAAAAACACAGAAAGTTGCTTTCACACGCCAGCTTTGATTGCCAGTGGTTATCAAAACGGAATTCGTGTGGTTATCAAAACGGAACTCGTGTTTCAAAGCATGGCTCCCTGTGTTGATTGTGCACTTATTTTCTCACTACTAAAATGATGACAAAAACGATGTTTGGTGGTTTGTTGTCAGACCAGTTTTTTTGTCGGTCCTCGGGGGGCATATCGACTTTTGTTTCATATTTATTGACCGCGGCCTTCGGCCTTCGGCCTTGGTCAATAAATATGAAACAAAAGACGATATGCTCCCCCTCGGACCGACAAAAACGCTGGTCTGTCAACAACCCATCAAACATCTTATATTGTCCCTGTGTCTTTACCAAAATATATCTGTCGTGACAGGCCACCTGCAATGTAAGGACATCTTCGGCCTATCCAAAGGCTGTCCCTTACTCACAGGTATAACATGCTTTTACATGGAACACGAGCATCCCTTCACTTTCACACAAACCAGAAATCAATAC
>NC_090248.1:38727661-38765161 GCF_037325665.1 Littorina saxatilis
TTTTTGCGCAGTCCAAACGGATGCTTTGGTCCCTTGTTGCTTTTGCCTCACTTGTTGGTCATGACAACACTGCTTTTCCGCAAAATTTGTATACTCGCCTGTGAAAAGAAGGCAGCTCTCTTCTCCCTTCCCAGTCACCCCGCTTCCCGCTTCCACTTATGGAATAGGGCGAGCAACTAGGCATGTAGGGTTTGTAGCCCACTATAGGGTGCCTTCCTGTAATACAGCCACGTGCTTATACAGCACTCTGCGTAATTGTGGCGTTTTAGAAACAGAGCTCTCATAGCCCAGTAGCGTAGTCGACCTTTCTCATTACTTTCTGTGCTAGCGTTTTCATGAATCTTTCACTAGGGGATTACATATGCATGGCTATTTGCTGGAGCAGAACGGTTGTTAAGGTCATGTTGCACATGGAAGCATATTTGTCAACGGAGTTCGTGAAGTTGTTCTCTCGGTGTTTTTGTTGTTGCACTGTGACACGCATTACATACATGCACGTACAGAATGAGATGAATACAGACACAGAAAAGCAAATCGGTAGGCAGGCAGGCAAGGCAGACAGGCAAACAGGAAGGCAGATCATTATCTACTTCTTTTGACTCCCTTCTGTAAATAAATAGCTCTTCAAAGTCTCGGCCCTTCCCGTGAAAACAGTTCGGCTTATATTATTTCAGATTTACCCAGACTTTAATATGGGGTGAGGCCATTCCTCCACTTGGGCACATACCAAAAATTAGCAGTCCTGACTGCTTTAGAAAGTTGAGTTTTGGTATGTGCCCAAGTGGAAGGATGATCTCAATCCGTGGAAAAGCCTTGTCAAATCTGAAATGCTTTTAGTTTTGTCCCTTCAACCTGTTTGGCTACTCGGGAGCCAAATCTAAGATAGTGAGCCGAATCTAAGATATATAGTGAGCCAAATCTAAGATAGTGAGCCAAATCTAAGATAGTGAGCCGAATCTAAGATAGTGAGCCAAATCTAAGATATATAGTGAGCCAAATCTAAGATAGTGAGCCGAATCTAAGATAGTGAGCCAAATCTAAGATAGTGAGCCGAATCTTAGATAGTGAGCCAAATCTAAGATAGTGAGTCAAATCTAAGATAGTGAGCCGAATCTAAGATAGTGAGCCGAATCTAAGATAGTGAGCCGAATCTAAGATAGTGAGCCGAATCTAAGATAGTGAGCCGAATCGTTTAAGGCCTTCCTTAATTGAGCCCGAAGTTGACTTCACAAAGACTTCGCAAAGTCTGTATTTTTATTTTTTATTTTTTGGCTGTTCTATTATTATTTAGAATCCAGGCTCCTGGCAATATGGCGTCAAATACAAAATCATGCCGTCCAACAGTAGACTATCGTGAGACTTGACACAAAAAACGAAGTTCCAGAGTTATGTCGTTTTCATAATGGTCGACTCGGGAAGATACTCACCGCGCAATGTATGAGATTGCGTCATGAAGCTCAAATTTGCGATTTCGGAGCCATTACTTACAATAACCACAAAATAAGGGTTAAAAGAGGCCGATTTGCAGGAACGTTTGGTAGAATGTTTTGGGATAAACGCTCTTTGTAGAGCCGTGGTGTAAAATTGGTACAGCAATTTCAAACCGGGTAGATGGAGCCTCGAAAATGATACCCACCCTGGTCTACTTATTTCATCCGTTATCGCCAAAAACACTAGGGCTGTTGAACAGATAATAAGAGAAGATCCCTTAATTATAATCAGGGAGATGCAATATGCCCTTAGCATTAAAAGCTCTGCATTTGAAAAGATCTTACATAAATATTAAATGGCCACAAAGCGATGTGCCGGTTGGGTACCACGTGAACTCAGTGCTGGGAAGAAAAGGGGTAGGGCAGAGTGTTGCCTGAAAATACTTGAAAAAATCAGCAATGGCTAGTCCAAATCAACATGGAATATCGTCAGTGGTGACGAAACCTGGGTTAATTAGTTCCACCCTGAAACCAAACTACTGTTGTCTGTGTGGGTGTTTAACCAGGTGACCTCACCCCTGCCAAGTTCAAATAACAAGAAGTACTAAAAACCAAATTAGCATCTTTCGTTGCTAGATCAAGACATTTAGACACTGTGACTCTTGAGAACAGGCACACAGTCCCGTCTGACTGCTGTGTCCACCACTAATGGTCAAACATATTTGAGGCTTGGCACAAACACCGTCCAAACACGGGTATTCGAGGGTTTACGCTGCAACATGACAAAGCACCTGTGCATACTGCCTTTGCTGCAACAGATTTCTTGGCACCAAAGGGAGCACTGCTGTTGTTGCATCCACCCTATTTTTTTTATTAAGGAGATTTCTATAGCGCATAACTAAAAGCACTATGCGCTTGGTATTTTCTTGATATCTCCACATGCTAGTTCAGGTTGTTCTCGGATTTAAAAAAATAGCCGCGGAATCACGGTTTGAGACCCCCGAAGACTCTGCCCGAGCCTTCACGAGGGCCATACAAGGTATAGCTGATGTCATGTGCTCCCAGGCCTGAATGAGGTCGTTTGAGAGGATGGCCAGTTGGGTGTCGACTGGGGAAGCATTGGTCTAGAAAATGGCCTGGTTAGATTGTTGGTATGTGTTTCCGTTTTTGAGATTCTAAATAATTATGGAACAGCCTACGTACCGTTCCAAAGCATAGGTGTAACGAGCTTCGTGAAGTACACTTCATGATGTCGATTTAGCCCAATTAATTTCAGGCTTTGCACCAGAAGGCCTATTTCTTTAAATGATCGACAATTTTCTCTCCAAACAGACTGGGTCTTCGTCTTCTTCGGTCCCGGAGGCAGACAGGAAGGCGGGACATCTAGTCGGCGTCGGTGTCTCGGAAAGCGTCAGGCTAGCCGAGACTCAGTCTATCACGTGAGACAGGTCAACCCGAAATACGTCACCGGCTTCACTAGTCTCGGCCATCCTCGCACAGTCTAGGTGAGCAATGATCAGTTTCCTTGTCACGTGACACTGCTGTAGCATCCGGGCAGTGATAGAGTGTCTTTTGGTGGGTTTGATGTGACTTTATGTGGGGAAATGAGGGAGAAAAGGGGGTATATTTCCGTCGGTTCGTTATTCTGTAATCAAAGGGATGGTTTGAGGAGAAGTTGTTGTGCTTTCTTTTTCTTTGACAAAAGGACGTCGCTTCATTATAGTCTTCAATCAAATTGACTGAAACTTTGCGGGAAAGGAGGAATAAAAGGAGACATATCAGGCGTTTTATAATTAGTGTTTTGTTCTGTTTAAACAAACAGATGGTTTCAAGAGAGGTAACTGTGCTAACCTTACATTCCGAAATTTTAGGTTTGAATTAGCTGTGACTTAGAAATGTGCCCCTCCCCCCCCCCCCCCCCCCTCACCCTAAATCAACAGAACTGAGGCCATGAAAATACCCACCAAAAACACAATAGGGCAGACACTTTTTGGGGATGTAGTTATCCACCTTCACAGAATGACGTCATGACAGGTAGAACAAACAAAAAAACATATTGTATGCTATCCCCCCCCCTCCCCCCTCTTCTTAAACCAACAGCAATGGGGGACACAGAATAAACAAATCTACGGTTTCGACCAAGACTTTGTTGCAAAATGTAGATGCATGTCGACGGCTAATCTTTCTTTCTTTCTTTATTTGGTGTTTAACGTCGTTTTCAATCACGAAGGTTATATCGCGACGGGGAAAGGGGGGAGATGGGATAGAGCCACTTGTCAATTGTTTCTTGTTCACAAAAGCACTAATCAAAAATTTGCTCCAGGGGCTTGCAACGTAGTACAATGTATTACCTTACTGGGAGAATGCAAGTTTCCAGTACAAAGGACTTAACATTTCTTACATACTGCTTGACTAAAATCTTTACAAACATTGACTATATTCTATACAAGAAACACTTAACAAGGGTAAAAAGAGAAACAGAATCCGTTAGTTGCCTCTTACGACATGCTGGGGAGCATCGGGTAAATTCTTCCCCCTAACCCGCGGGGGGTGACGGCTAATCTTTGGTTAAAACGGTTACAATTGAAGTTATTCACGCTGCCTTGTGTTTACGCTGATCAAGGATTCGTGAACTCTACAGGATGGATACACTAGATTATGCTATAAAGTAAATCAATGTGCGTTAGGTAGCAACACGAAAATAGAATGATTGTTTCTTTGTGTGTGTCCTTCCAAGAGAGGACTCAAGGATTCAAAACCATAGAGTGGAAAACATGGCGGGAGATAAAGATGCCAGCGTTCTTTATTTCCTGTTCGAAAGGGAAATCCTTATTACCTTTTGTGTGTCCTTTCTGGAGAAGGAGATTGGATTTAAATCCGTAGGGGAGACGCAGATCCGGTTTGAAATCAAGAATGTGACAGAACTTTTACTTTACTTTATTTGGTGTTTAACGTCGTTTTCAACCACGAAGGTTATATCGCGACGGGGAAAGGGGGGAGATGGGATAGAGCCACTTGTCAATTGTTTCTTGTTCACAAAAGCACTAATCAAAAATTTGCTCCAGGGGCTTGCAACGTAGTACAATATATGACCTTACTGGGAGAATGCAAGTTTCCAGTACAAAGGACTTAACATTTCTTACATACTGCTTGACTAAAATCTGTACAAAAATTGACTATATTCTATACAAGAAACACTTAACAAGGGTAAAAGGAGAAACAGAATCCGTTAGTCGCCTCTTACGACATGCTGGGGAGCATCGGGTAAATTCTTCCCCCTTACCCGCGGGGGGCCGGGTATGTGAAAGAAGATAGACAATAGAGCAGATAGACAATAGAGCAGATAGACAATAGAGCAGATAGACAATAGAGCAGATAGACAATAGAGCAGATAGACAATAGAGCAGATAGACAATAGAGCAGATAGACAATAGAGCAGATAGACAATAGAGCAACAACGAAAAAAGACAAAGACAACAAAAAAAAGAGAACATACAGCTGCTAACGTTCATTAAAAAGAAAGACTTCCATCTTTTTTCCAGTTGTAATTTCTTTTTGCAAGGACTGGGTTGTAAAGAAAGAACCCTTACAACCTGATTGTTTTGTGAAATTTCATAGCACAAGAGGGAAGAGGTATTTTGTACCCTGCGCAGCTGTTCGATGTTTTTCAAGTTTAAAATGGGTCTTTGGGGGAAATAAAATAATCCACTGGTTATCTAGACCACGGTGGCTTTGGGGGAAAGAAAGTAGGTGGACAAAATGCTCGTTAAGTATCGGTTACATACCGCTAATGTCTCGTATGCATTTGATTCATATTGAAACAAGAAATTCGTTTCTCGAGGCTGTGCCGATAGTGACGTCATTCATACATTTGTAGGTTTTGGTGATCTTCCGACAAAGGCCAAACACAAAATATGACAGTTGGCTTTCCCGTACAATGCAACAACAATTCATAACCAGACGGTTTTTTGAGGCACAGAAATACTCTATCGACCAAAAGAATCGTACAGAAAATGCTAGAACTCTCCGGCATCTGATTCAGGGTCATTTGATCCGCTGTTCAAAGCGCAATGCTGATAACCCTGTTTACCTCTCTCTCATGGCTTCAGCCGCCCTCTGTCAAACTTTTCAAACTCGGCTTCCGGTCATGTGGGCGAGGTGTATTTGCAAAGATTAATTAATTGGCCACTTCTCTAATGGTAGTTATGCTTGCTTCTTTGTTGTCGACCTTGTTTCTGTAACCTTAGTGACAATCCTTCATACAATCGAACCTGTCTTTAACGATCATCCAAGGGACCGACCAAAAGTTGTCGTTATGGACAGGTGGTCGCAATGGAAAGGGGAATTATATACAGTAGAAGAAACATTCGCCTGGGATATTGTGGAGTGGTCGTTGTAGGCAGGTGGTCTCTTTCGAGAGTTTGTCGCCAGGACTGTATGTTTATAATAACAATAACAATAACAACACTTTATTGTATATTATATTAAAATATCACATACAAATCGATTTTTTATTTTTTTTTTCATTTTATAATTTTTTTTTATTCTTCCATAAAGTTGCCAATGAAGACAACCACCTACTCCTCTCCCCTTGCCACTGTATTCCATTCCCTTGTATTTACAAATGTTTATGCCCTTCAAAATACAAAGCCAGATTGCTCCCCAAGAATGTACAATCTATAACACAAACGGTAACGCACCAGACCAAAATACACCATATATATATTGACCAAAGAATCGCAGATAAAAAAATCGTTGATGAAGAGAATCGCCAGACAAATGTGCTGCCCCCCCCTATCCCCACACCGTCCCCCTACCCCATCCCCACCTCTCTTACCCCCACCCAGCCCCCCCCCCCCCCCAGAGCATGATTTAGGGTCATTTGATCCGTTGTTTTAAGTGTAAAATCTGATAACGCTGTTTACCTTCTCTTTCTTGACTCCAGCCGCCCTGTCACACTTGTCACTCCGCGTCCGGTTAAGGTCGTGCTGGGGAGATTTATCTGCGAGCTGCACGAGCCTAGGGGACAGGCGCGCTGAAAACAGACTGACGCTTGCACGTACACACATCGGGTCAAGTCATGGACAGAAAGAAAATACTGTCACAGAACCATGAATCTTATGAACCTTATTTTGAAAATAAGGCCTTATTTTTTGGAAGGACTTATTTTTGTGTGGATTTTTGACCCTGACAGATTGATACAGGGAAACAAGGACAGGCAGGGAGGAAGACAGGCAGGGAGGAAGACAGGCAGGGAGGAAGACAGACGGGGTTAGTCGCACTGAGAACAGACGGACGTTCGCAAATCAGATCGGGTACAAGGCTCGGACAAAAACACTGTCATGAACAGAGGTTTGGCAGACGGACAGACGGACAGACAGACGGACAGACGGACGGACAGACAGACAGACAGACAGACACGCAGACAGACAGACAGAAATCTAGACAGACAGACAGCTTAAAAGTTGCGAACCTGAAAGCTGCAATGATCTGAAAGACGCACAAATGAGAAAAGATTACCGCTGGCACATAAGCTGTAAGTCATACCATTGACGTGCTACGCTAGCGTTCCGCCCAGTGCCTTTTTAAGCCGGACTTTGTACCTAGCAACAGAAGCCGGGAACACAAACCGGTGTAGCATGTACTTTATATTCTGACGTAGCCTATGTCGTACCCAGTAGCCGTGTAATACATCTTGAGTAACAAGCTTGAACGTAGAAAAGAAAATGGTTGAAAACACCAATTAGACTGCAGTTAACGTTGGTGTTTTATTGAGGACTGTGGTGAACGAAGGAACCGATAGTGATTATAGACCGACCGACAGATCGACCGACCGATACCCTGCAATTTTCAAGAGCCAGAGCTCGTGTAGCACGAAGACGAACGAATGTTGACACAGACGGACAGAGCCACATAAGTGAGACACGCACGCGGCAAAGACTGACTGACTGACTGACTGTCAGATAGAAAGGCAGACAGACAGACAGACAGACAGACAGACAGACGGAGAGACAGACACAAAAAAATACCCAGACAGACGGTCAAGAACGGACATATAATTTGGAAGTTGAGGTCTGCGCGAGGCATACTGACAAGAGCAGACAGACTTTGGCGTACACAAGACCGAAGCAATCGCTACAATTGCAGGCCAAGCAAAGAGAGACAGACAGACAGACAGACAGACAGAAAAATACAGACAGACAGACAGACAGACAGACAGACAGACAGACGGTCAAGGACGGACATATAATTTGGAAGATGAGGACGTCGCGAGGCTTACTGACAAGAGCAGATACTTTTTAGCACATACACGCAAGACTGAGGCAATTAATCGCCAAGGGAGCAGGCAAGCAGAGAGACAAGACACACCGACAGACAGAGGGATTCTGAAAGCTGCACAAATACGGGGGATACAGAGGGACAGACAGAAAAATAGACAGACAGACAGACAGACAGACAGAAAAAAAGGACAGACAAAAAAAGGACAGACAGACAGACAGACAGACAGACAGACAGACAGACAGACAGAAAAAGGACAGAAAGACGGACACTCGGTCAAGGACAGACATATGCTGTGGCAGATGAAGACGGCACAAGCATACTCACAATTAGAGCAGACAAACTTTAGCACATACAAGACTGAGGCAATCACAAACGTAGCAACCAGGCAAGAAGAGAGAGACTAGACACACTGATAGACAAAGATGATTTCTGAAAGCTGCACAAAAACGGGGGATTCAGGGGGACACGCAGATGCTCCAACACTGAGGCAGACCTGCTAATAGACAGATGGGCTACCTGGAAGGTTCTTAAACATGGGTGCTGGGCACACAAAAACAAACACTGGCAAGGACAATGAAATTGCAGGCCAAGGAGAAACAGCCACAAACCGGTAACACGAAAATATTGTGGGCAAAAAAACACCCAAAAGAGAGCAGAAAACCCATTTATTTTGTGGTTCTGCTTTCTTAATCATACAAAACCGCTGCCGTCATTAAAAACTAAAATCAAAACCCCGCATATATCTAAAAGCCGTGTCGAGTGTCTTTCTAACGGGCTCCAATCCCCGAAGACACGGTATTAAGACTTAATTCCTAGTCTTTCTATTCCATCTTGGCTTTGTTACAGATCAAGCGAATAAAAATGAGTCGTGCGTGGGTTTAACCGACAATACCGGGAACAAATTACAAAACATTGGGATTCATTGATGGACAAAGCCTGGGATAAACAGGAAATCCGACAGACAGCAGAACTATAAAAAGATTATACCATCCTTTATGTGGGGATGTTGGTCACGGCTTTTGTAATTATTTGTTTGACGTAATGAAAAACTGAAATGCATCATAAGCTAGAGTGAAGAAATAACGTGCACCCAGCTATAATTATTGTGAACCCGATTTCAACAACAGCAGGGCAAAAAGCACCACTTTTCCTGTACTGATTTGTTCAGTCTTTGCAGGAAAATTGTGTCTTTCTGTGTGTTTCGTTGGCTTGATAATGGGATTTTGCTCGTTTTGTTTTACAAGTGTGTTTGTTTGTTTTTGTGTTTGTTGAGGGGATAGTGGTATAATTTAATTTCCTTGCATTTCTACATGGCCTGCACAAAATGTTTAAAATTACTTTTTTATTTCACAATTAGGTTCGATTTAAATCCATAGCCATGTATACAAACTGTTGGTCAACCGGTGACCGGTCTGTTTAAATAAATCCTGATTCAGGGCCATATAATTAATTGAATAAATCTTTACTTAGTGCTAAAGAATGAAATCGTTTACAAATGCCCATGCTTTAGCTCAGAAGATACCGTACCGTCACTTGGCGGGGTGGGATGAGAGGTGGGTGTGAGGGGTGTGGGGTGAAGGGGGGGGGGGTGTCGGGGTTGGGGGGGGGGGGGGTGTATGTATAATGTTGCCACCCGAGACAATTGTGCTTGCTAGAAAAATGATGCTAGAAAGATGTTTGAGTATAAATCGACCTAACAGACATATGATATGATATGCAAATCATACAAAGATAGCAGAAAAATACGCCCGCCCGATGCGCACTGTGTTCGGATAGCTGCATTCCTCCTTGAGGGACCAAGTACGGTCATATGTGCCTCTCACTATTCCTGCTAAGCACTTGGATAAACTCAATCGCGGAAGCCCAAGACCTACCCATCATAACGTATCCTTTACCTATCAGCCAGCAAAACCTCTCCAGTCGGGCCTAAACCCACTTCTCAGTCCCACGAATCCGGCCGGACCGGAAGCTGTACCAATCCCGCAGAGAATCACAGAGCACCATAAAAATTAGGACCGGGTCTTTAGCGGCAAACACTTCAATGCCCGACTCGACCCAAGCGGCGCAGTATACCTAAGAGCTTGAATTATCCTCGGTGCCGGGCCGGTAGTCAAACATTTGCATTGCTCTGCATACAGGAGGCCGGTTTGTCATTAGGTTATTGTCGGCATCGATCGTTATGCCTGTTCCGGGGGGGGCGGGGGGGGGGGGGGGGGGGGGGGGAGGTCTCCGGCGTCTGCGAATAATAGGAGCATTCAGCCGCCCAGCACCCCCTCAGGATTATGTTGCGATGATACAGGCTATATTCCTGTCTGCCGATATGTTTTTATATCGGCCGCACACCGGGTTGCCTCTTTAGTTGTTTTTAGATTTTCTCTTCTGTCAATGTCATTTTGCAAATTTGTCTCGTTTTGTGGCCCACAGAACAATACCCAATTCCCCGATAAAGGCTATAGCTGTTGCACTATATATAGTTTTTATTTTATTCCATTGCCCTGATTCTTTGTATTTGTAACTACAAGGTGTGTGTATTCACCGTATTCACCTAGCAACCAATAAGTAAATAAATAAATGAATAATAAATAAGTACAATTAAAAAGAAATAACCTAAACCTCACCCTGAATCCTTTATAGCTCACGGCTTGTGAGGACTACTTTTTCGCGATTTAAAAATTCAGAAAAGAGTACATAACAGACATATTTAGTGCGGACAACACATACACAACACATTTAGCCTACATCTACACGCTTGCAACATGCACATGTATATAACATCCATGAGCTCGATGCTTTTTTTTTCAACTTCCGAATCAAAATCAATCTTCAACCAAACGGTGTGGCAAGTTTGTTTGTGATGATACCAAGGCCCGTAACTCTCATGCTTCACGACTTTGACAGCAAAATGCAATCGGTCGTATAATTATCGGTCGATAATGAACAATATTTCATTTCATTAACAGTACACACGCAAACAAATGCACACATACACCTAAGATTTAAGACAATGAAGCGGTTACATGCACTGTTTTGCCTCAGAAAACCGGAACTCCTGCGGTATTTGACCTATAGGGAACACAAGGAGATAGGACAATAGAGCGTCGTCTGCAATTCTTTTCTGGCTGGAGCACATTTCGGTATCGATAGCAAAATATGAAAAGAACACAAAAGTATTGATCTGCCTTTATCACCACAGCAAAATAACTATTTATAAGTGTGTTTGATTTTGTTTCCAACTGCTGTGAAATGTTAACATAATCGGATTACTTTGACAGAACTATACCGCCGCGCATTAATCACTCCTCTGCCCCCAACTGTGTAGGTAGATTGACAGTGAGATTAAGATTTGACAAAACTGTGGCATAAAACGCCATTTTTGTTCCAAAAAAAAGACATCGGCCACAATGTTTGTTTGTTTGCTTGTTTGTTTGCTTAACGCCCAGCCGACCACGAAGGATCGGCCACAATGTTGAATAAATAGATTCTTGATCGCATTTTTCACGATCCGCTATAACTACAAGCAATTTTTTTTTTATATCCACTGAGACTCGGTGTGTAACCTCTACATATCAGCCGGGTTGCCTGTTTAGTTTTTGAGGTTCTCTCTTATGTCGTATTAAATGTGCCACTCTTTAAATTATATCGTTGAAAGCCCCTGTAGCACTCCAGCAGTCTATTTCTATTATCGGCCGGTGTCACGAACTGAAACCTCTGCCTGAACAATCCTTCTCATTGCGGTCAATGCGCATGCGCTAACATGGGGAGATTAATCAGGTCGTGAACAACCTAACCCTAACCCTTACCCTAACCCTTACCCTAATCCTAACCCTAACCCATGGTTCGTTCGGTCAAAGGGTCGCATTTTTTAAAAGTTCAAGATTGGCGCATGCGCATTGACCGCAATGAGAAGGATTGTTCAGCAGAGGTTTCAGTTCGTGACACCGGGTTGCCTGCTTATTTTATTTGTTATTTTCTCTCCTGTCATGTGCTAAATGTGTCTCTTTTTGTGACCGTGTGTACCAAACTTCCCCCGAGTTATGGCGTACTGACACAAGCTGCAGTTCCCAGTTACCTTTTTAGGTCTTGAGATTTTGTCTTGTACTAATGGTGAATTTAACAACAAATAATAATTGTATTCCTTTGTTTACCCTCTAGTGCAGACATGTGTTCGATAACTAGATAATTATGACGGCTTCGTTCGACAATCAACGTAATCTAGTGTGGCCGAAAACTCTATCTCTATCCCAAGGCAAACTCTGAATAGCAGGTGTTCAATAAAATGGGTATTCTTTCTTTGAATTTTCTTCCATTTGAAACTTCTGGGTCATCATATATAATGGGGGATGGGTGCACTCTCAAAGCCTACTTCAAGCCCTTCGTCACTGCGGCTCTGTCGGGCTTTGAATTGGCTTTCGGCGGGTTTCAACGCCCCCCCCCCCCCCCCCCTGTTAGACCACCCCCCCCCATTCTTGACCTCGAAGATTAAAATAGAAGCACATCAACGTATGATTATAACCACTGCCTTTGCCTTGTGACTTGCAACAAGAGAATCGTACAGGCTGATCAACGTTCTTTCAAAAATGCATATTGAAAAATATGATAAATATTTTAAACGAACTGCTGTTAGACTGATTGTAGCCTTGCCTCTGGAAGCATAGAATCTGCACGACAGCCGCGCAATCGAAAATGGAGAATTTCGATGCGGAATTCAGCTAACAAATCCTCCGGGGTTTGTCTTCTTTGATGAGGCAATTTAGTTTCATTTGCTGTGACATGGACATGGACAGGAACACGCTGTGTTGAGCGAGGTTCCGCTGTGTGTGTGTGTGTGTGTGTCTGTGCCTGTGTGTGTGTTTGTGTGTGTGTCTGCGCGTGCGTACGTGCGTGTATGTGTGTGTGTGAGTACATGTTTGTGTGTGTATGTGTGGGTGTGTACATGAAGTTTGTGTGTGTGTATGTATGGATTGGTGTGTGCATGCGTGTGTGTGTGTGTGTTTGTACGCGTGTGCGTGTGTGTGTGTGTGTCTATGTGTGGGTTGGTGTGATTGTGCGTTGAGATTTCTCTTTAATTTAGACTGCTCTCCTGCTTTGGCGCAGGTGGTGCGCAACGTAATTCATGGTAGTTATCTTGAAATAGAAACCGTTGTCTTCAAAAGGAAAATCGATATTCATCATTAGTGGCGATAAAGAAAATCTCGCTTTCTCTTTGCTTCATTTCACACGCGCACAGACACACGCAGACACACACACACACTCACACACACATGAACACGCACGCACGCACGCACGCACGCACGCACGCAAGAACACACACACACACACACGCGGGTACACGCACGCAAGCACGCATGCTCTCGCACACAAATACACACACGCGCGCACACACTAACACACATACGCGGCGACGAGCGGCACACACGCACACATACATACACACATTCACGCAGTGTCTTTCTCTTATATTGCACGCGCTCTCTCTCTATCTCCCTCACTATATCTCGCGCGCTCTCGCTCCAACTCATTCTGATTGTCAGTCTGTCTCTCTTTCCCTCGAAAAAAAATAATCGAAGCACAGCATATAGCCGTACACATGGTTTAAAGCAATAAACTATCAACCTCTAATCCACGCTTCGTATTTCAAAGCTAGAAACATCACATATTGTTTTCTTCTCTTTTATCGCCCCCCCCCCCCCCCCCCCCCCCCCCCGCCAAAAAAATCAAAGCCATCCGGCTAGAGGGCTTGAGAGAGAGAGAGAGAGAGAGAGAGAGAGAGAGAGAGAGAGAGAGAGAGAGAGAGAGAGAGAGAGGAAGCGAGAGAGACGGAAACAGAGAAAGAGAAAAATCAGCGGCACCAGTAAGCCATTACAGGCTTCAATTTTCAGGAACATGTTTCAAAGCGACAAGGCCATAAAACACCGGCTGGGAGCATCTGCGAGTGTGAGTGTGATATGGAAGAGGGTAATAAAACTCTTACCACCCTGCCCCTCCGGCAATAAAACGCGTGCCCTTGTCATCTGCTCGCTGAAGGGAGACATCAGTCAATATTTATTATTACTCTCTCCGTTCCTTTCCATCACTCATATAGTGTGTAGGTGTGGATCGCGTTAGTCGCTGTAGTGAAAACTCATTGTTTTTGTTTTATCGGGATGGTTGAAAGTACGAATATCATTGGTAAAGTAGTGGATGTTGTGGCCGTCCTTGATTGAGCCAGAAGTCGAATTCGAGAGATCTTTTTAGTCGCCCAATTAATAACAGGCTTTAGAAACACTAAACCAGTTGTGAAAATAACAAAAAGCGACACGGTTGATTTTGATACACACAAACCCCTCGTCATCGATTTGTATGCTCTCAGCGTTAGGTGCTTTGGTTGACAAAAGTATGTTTAGCTCAAAAAGCCGGTTTGGAAGTAAAGTACCGTTTGTCTTTTAAGGTAGTGGTGAGGATTATGAATTCGAGGAAGATTACAGTAATCGTTTACAGAACCAGGGAATTGTGAAACTCTCTGTATTATTTATCGCCATCTCGGCCTCGCAAGAGGGAGACATCATAAGACGGTTGGTGGCTTGTTGGCAGACCAGCTTTTTTGTTGGTCTGAGATGTAACGAAAGGCGATATGCTCCCATAGGACCAACAAAACAAATGCTGGTCTGACAACAAGCCACAAAACATCGTTTTTGTCATCCTGTTAGTAGTGCAAAAGTACGCACAATCATCCACAAGGAGCCTTATTTTTAGAATGCAATTCTGAGCACAAAAGTGCGTCAAAAATTCAATCGATCGCGTCATAATTGATAAACGTAAACTTTACTTCGCTTTTCTTCAAGTCTAAAAATGCACAGAGTTGCCATCGTATTTGCGAGGTTATTCACTTTTTAGTGTGTATATACCTTTTGTTTTAAGTGTTTAAGCCTTTTCGTTGTGCAAAGTGTGATTGCACAGCTTAGTTGCAAAATGACCTTGAGTCGTTGCGGTAATTTCCAACATTGATTGGGTATTTGAGAGTGAACGTAAGCAGTTGTTGTCCTCGGAAACACGAACCCAAAGCCGCGATAGTTCCACAAATCAAACAAACAGCCTGATTGTCTTTTGCTTTGACAATCCACGTCTCACCTGAAGCTCAAATAACTTGGATTTGTCACATATGAACAATGTTTTTTGTTACCAAGCTTGTTATGAATAAAAAGTCGTGAAAATGATGATAATATAGTCAATACCCATATGTGTTACCGTCTCCCTTTATCCTTATATTACTCATAGTTGAGTTGTGTGGCCCGTGTTAGTCACAGACTGTAGTCAATACGTGCATTATCTTGTTTAATGAAACTGGCGGAAAGTGGCATTGCTATATATATTTACACCCCCGGTATAGGGGTGTGTATTTTTGTTGTTGTTGTTAAAAATCAAAAATATGATAGATTCTTTTATAGATCAGAAGGTGAGCTCTCCTGCAGCAACCAAATGGAAAACAAGAGGCGAAGCCTTCAAGGCTCCCGTAAGAAATCAACAAACAGTAACACAAACTCATCCGTCACACACACACACACACACACACACACACACACTCACGCACACACACACAGAGTTAAAACTAACGCATCATATCAACTCCATGTATAATTTTCAAAAGAAGGCAAACAGATAAAATGACTGTGTATTTGTTGTTGGTGCAGTTGTCCTTGAATGAGATCTTGTGCAATCCTCACACACACACACACACACACACACACACACACACACACACACACACACACACACACACACACACACACACACAGGCACTGTGTTCACACACACACACACACACAGGCACTGTGTTCATTTGCATATCTACCATCAGCTTATCTGTCTTTTGCACTGCAGACACTAAGCAATAGGTACCTGCCATGTGGCCACTTTTTCCACTGCTGTCCTCAGTCCCATACTTTTCATCAAGACTTGTCACCATGCCGAGTGGATCTAAATTCGGAAGTCTTCATTTGGCTGAGGCATATCTGACATAGCGTCGATCTTGTAGGTTAACCTCCTTTCTGAAACAAATGGCAAAATGCGATTAGTTATGATGACTACAACCTACACAAATATAAACAGTGTTTTGAAACAGAATAGTCAGGTTATAAAAGCCACTTTACCGATGCAGCATGGTAACCCTACAATATGCGAAACATGTCAACTGACTGCAGCAGCCTGGTTCTTAAAATAATTCTGACGGTCAACACAACTGACCAACACACTATTCACATTCCATTTTAAGGAGCAACGGATGTACTCTCTGAGGGTCTTGTTTAAATGATAACGATCAACTCAGGAGGGAAAAAACAAGAGAGGAAAAAAGAAACCACATCAACCGCAGAAAAATACAGAATCACTGTGACACATGTACCATTAGGCCTATTTACAAACAAATGCCACAGCAAGCTTTCTTTGGACGACTGTCGTTGTCTCAAAACTCACATTCTACCTTCTGTCCGAAAGAATCTAATCTTACGTTGTACTGCCTTGAAAGAAAATGCCAACAAAGACAAGAAAGCTGTTGCAAGGTAAGCTTACCAAACGTTACATAGCGAATCATGATAGTGCGTAAACAGCAAACAGTACAATCAAAGAGAGAATCGAGTCTGGAATGAAACGCGATACAGATCTAGCATTCAAAAACTGTCTTTCAAGTTCAAGGAAGTTGTTGCAAGGTAAGACTTACTAAATTGTACAGACAAAACCATGACAGTGCATGTTTTGAATCTGAGAAAAAAATCGTGATCATTTTGACTTTGAGAACAGATTCATTCCGTTTCCTTATATCTGCATGTTCAAGTAAATGATGGACAGTTTTTTTCGGGCAGAGTAAACTTAACTTGAGACTCTACTGCAAGTCTTGAAATTCACATAAATCGAACCACGAACAATTAAAGACATCCAAACATTACAGGCACTTTAGATCAACTCATTTCACTAGAGGTGACTCCCTAGCACTGTGTTTGACATCCGTGTCTGCTGAAATAAAAAGAAATTAAAACAAAGCGGATTAACAGTAGGTGACACGTTATCAGAGTGGGAGACACTAGATCTGTCTCTGTACTTACCGACAGCTCTTCCTCGCGTGGACATTGGAAAAACGCTGTGCAGATCAAATTGTAGGAAATCTCCCTTTGGTAGCTTCTTTATTTACTTTTCTGGAGCTTAGAAACCGAACAACATGAAATCGTCTTCCCCGAATCGGCGAATGCAGAAGTGAGAACTGGAGAAGTGAATCTATACCACAATCCTTCGCGCGACCCCTGACCTGGTCTTGACACCTGACCTGGTCTACACACCACACACCACAGAAACCAGTCAACTACTTGTACCCCTCCAAAACCCCCCACCACCCGTTTTCTTTGGATACACGCTTTAACCACACACATGCCGACACAATGTTGATCATTGCTTCAATATTTTGAAGATGGTGCTTGAAAAATAACCAGGTGAAATGAGTATTTCGGTGTTTAGTCAAATGTTAAAGTTTCTACCACAGACATACACACGCACACACGCACACACACACGCACAGACAGACAAAGTTACGATCGCATAGGCTACACTTACGTGAGCCAATAAGAAAATACAAAATAACAAACAACATCAGCCGACATTACTCTGATCTACTCTGTTGTTACATTTCATAAACACAAAACCTGAACAGCAAACCCAGAGCCAGACAAAACGACACCTGCATTGCCCACAGCAATTTCGAGATGGCATCATTATTGATCTGGAAACAAATAGAGAACGCGCGCCCCACAATCCCGTTTCAAGAATCAAACTTCTCCAAACTTCAAAGTCTTTGGCCGCCGTGGCTTTTATAATAGCAGACGTTCAATACATCAGCGTCAAGTAAATCCTACTGAATTACAAATTTCAGCGCGATAAATCAAACTCCGATTCCAACCTCTGGACAGTATTCATGAGGGTTGAAACCCAAAGACCATCAATCATGGCAATGAGGATAGCAAGCAAATCTCTCTCCCCCCCCCCCAACCCCCCCCCCCCCAACAATCCCCCCTCCCACAACGTACACACACACACCCACCTCCGTTACCCGTCCCTGTCTCTGCGTCTCTCCCTTACGACCATTCGACTCGACGTCGCCAGCATATACCCCCCCCCCCCCTCTTCCCGCCCCCGTTCTTTTCACGAAATTCTATCGCCTCTCCAAGCACTTCTTTTCTGCTTAAAATTAAAGAACAATCAAATTTGTGCAGATATCGGGCAAAGTTAGACATTGCAATGAAACAGAAAAATGAATAAAAGAAAAAGAAAGAGAAAGAATGCATGAATGACAGCAACAAAGACAACAAAAAACAAAAAAAAAGATCAAATGAAAGAGAAAAAGAAAGAGCGAAAAATGAGAGACAGAAAACAAGAAAGACAAGAAAAATCCAGCTCAATATAGGCAGTGCATATAGGAGGCAGAGGGAAATGAGACAAAAGCAGAATAATGTAAACATGAATGTCTGAGAGGAAATTGGAAGATGAGTAAAAAAAAGACACATGAAACACAGAGCCAGAGGAACTTGGAAGGTAGCAAAAGTATTTAAGTACAAAATATAAAGCATCTACGATCTCGCACTCTGGGCAGTAGGCTAACTATTGAGGGTTAAAACAAACAAAATATCAAGCAAATAACCCCCCCCCCCCCCCCCGCCCCCCCACACACACACACACTGCTTCTTCTCTGCTTCAAATTCAATCTATGGAAGGTTATGCAGATATGAGAAAAAGGGAGAAGTGTGAATGGGTTGGAAAGGGCAACAAAGAAAGAAAGGAAGAAACACGGGAAGAAACACGGAAAGAGCGAAGCTACAACAAACAGAAAGAAAGACAGAAAGACAGAAAGAAAGAAAGAAAGAAAGAAAGAAAGAAAGAAAGAAAAAAAGAATGAAAGACAGACATAACAAGAAATTCCTCCGAGGTAGGAAAAACACCCCCGTTGGTCAAAGGGAAATAACCATTCTCACTGCCACCAACTGAGAAGGTTATTTCCCTTTGACCATTAATATGTCCCTCTATAAGTCCTTGTAGAATCTTAATCCACCAATAACTCCCTAACCGTGTGTTTGACTGGTCCCAATTTTTGTAAGGACCGTCTCAGGAATGTATAGAACCTGTTCACCAAGTTTGGTGACGATCGGTCCGTTCATTCTTGAGATCTATATGCGAACACAAACACACAAACAAACACATCGACCGAATCCTATACACACCCCTATACCGGGGGTGTAAAGACCGTACAAAAAGGTGAAAAAAAGAAAAAGAAAAAAAAAGACGCAGTATAACAGCAAGACCCGCAGAAGTTAGGAATACACAAAAGGCAGAACGAAAAATGAAGAAGAATAAAGAAAACGAATACAAAAGAGAAAAATGCCTGAAGAAAGTAAAAATGGTTAAAAGAGATGAAAAATGTTTAAAAAAGCAGGAAAAAACCCGGGAAGAGGCGAAGCAGAGGCATAATTATTTAAATGTACATGCAGTAATATAAGTAAAACATGGAATAGGAGATAAATTACTTTAAAAAAAAGAGGTAAAAGAGAAAAGACTGTCGAAAGACGAAGAAGGAGAATATTTGCAGCAGAAGATTAGAAGATTAGTTGCTTCCCAATGTTCGTGGTTTTGTTATCATACATTTTTTTTAGCCCAAAGCATAACATTATGTAAGACAGAATGATTCGACGACGACGGCAACAACAACAACAACAACAACAACAACAACAACAACAACAACAACAACAACAACAACAACAACAACGACAACGACAACAACAGCTTTAGAAGCAAGAAAATATGAGAGATCAAAAGACGAAGTTAAGGCTAATGCTATAAGTTGGAACAAAAATTGCTTCCAAAAAGTTCTTTGATCTGCGTCTGCATCTTTTCTGCTTCGTTTTATTCTCTGTTCTTTCGGTCATTTTTTCATATGTGGATTTCTCATTTGTTAAACGGTTTTTTTTGTTGTTTTTGCTTGTACCAGGAAGTAGTGGACAGAAAAAATAAACGCTTTTCCATTAGCATAGTGGTGTCAACTGCCAAACACATCGGATTGATGGATCAGATGAACTTTACACAACCTTTTATCGACATTTTCCTATTTGCAAAAGCATGGTCTGTGGGTATCATTAAACACGTGTCATACTTCCGGTATAGAGATTTGCTCTGGACAGGTTCGGGTTTCTTTTCCTTGGGGTTTGTGTGATAAGACTCACGGCAACAATCTTCAATCCTTTTTTATTATTATAAAGATGATTTATATACTCAAACAATTTTTCAAACATCCAAAATTAATGTTCAAACAACCCAACAACCTAAGGAACAACAACAACAACAACAACAACAACAACAACAACAACAACAACAACAACAACAACAACAACAACAACAACAACAACAACAAAACATGTACTCAAAATTGAAGCGTTCCACTTTTGAACAAACTTTCTGTAACCATTGTGTAACAAATAGTGCAGATTTCTACTGGCAAAAGTAGCACACATAGTGAACATTAAAGTAAAGATGGAACACTTCAGTTTGGAAAGTTCACAATAAAATTTCAAAAACACTTTCAAAAAAACTTTCAAACTTTCAAACACACAAAAAAAACACAAAACCAAGCAAATAACAAACCATGGTTTGAGGATAGTTGTGCAATGTGGAAAACCTTGCATTTTAGAGAAGACGTTACATATACCGTAAAATCCCTAGCATAAGCCCACATCTAGCAAACGCCCACCCCCCACTTTGGGCCAAAAGTTGTGCACAGGGGTAACTACCTAGCAAACGCCCACCCTGCTTTTTTCAAAGAGACTATAGGCTCACTTTCACTAGGATTTGTGCAGACTGTTCTAAAAGTCATCTTTTTCCCCTTTCTTTACCTTTTCGTGTTTCTTTCCTTTTTTCTTATTCTTTGTCCCCTCTCCTCACTCCCACCCATCGTTCATGTTTTTTCGAGTTTCTCTTCTCTTTTTTTCCTAAGTTTGTGGGCTTTTCTTTCTCAGAAAGATTGGGCCTTTTGAAGACAAAATCCAAGTTCAGTTAACGTTTCATTTCCAAAGACGATCGTGTAATTTCTTCCCTGTACAGAAAGAAAGGGCTTCATTGGTGTTGACATTTCGACATTTCATCAAGTTTCTTTTTCCCGGAATTGTGTTGTTATTGTTTGTCCTTGCAAAGGTCTGGCGATTTTCTTTTTACTTTATAAATTTATATGAATGACTATGCTCGTGTTGTTTTCAGAAGAGCCAGTCCTTTTCTCTCTCTCTCTCTCTCTCTCTCTCTCTCTCTCTCTCTCTCTCTCTCTCTCTCTCTCTCTCTCCTCTCTCTCTCTCTCTCTCCTCTCTCTCTCTCTCTCTCTCTCTCTCTCTCTCTCTCTCTCTCTCTCTCTCTCTCTCTCTCTCTCTCTCTCTCTCTCATGGTTGGCCTTCTTTGCCTCAAAGTCCTTTTTTTTCTTTTTTCCTTCACTTCTACTCACACGACCTAACTTACATGCTTTCGGAGTTTGTATTCACTCAATTACACGGTTGAGCACAAAACTTACTTTGTGCAAAGGGGTCTATCCCTAGCAAACGCCCACCCCCCAATTTTGCCCTAAATCTGTGCACAGGGGGGGTGGGCTTATGCTAGGGATTTTACGGTAGCTACCCACTGAGCAAGGGCAGGGTAACGAATAACAGCGTTAAAGGCAGACAGCAATAAGAAACAAAGTGAAAAGCAAGATAAATACACCGAAGATCTTGACAATTTTGTTAGAAAAAAAACAAGAACAAGAAGAAGGAAGGAAAAATATCTAATTTAGAATAAACTCGAAAAGATCGAAAAGATACAAAATGGAGCAGATCTGAACGGATTACCATCCCCTTAATATTAAAAAAAAAAAATCCAACAAATCAGATCAGAACTGCAAAGAGGAAAATAGGCAACATGATTAGAACGCTATTTTGACATGACACTCTAAGCCTCCCCCTTTTTCCAAACGGCCCTAGCCCTAGCCACCCCCCTCTCTCTTTCTCCTCTCAAATAAGGGCCAGCTTTGATCTTTGATCAAATCCCGTTTCCAATTAATCCTGGGATAACAGAACAGCCGTCACACAGGCGATTCAAGACCCGGAACGCACAGGAGAAAGACAAGACGACAGGACGAGAAAACGAAGACGACAAGACGAGAAAAGCCACCACGCCCCGATGTCACGCGCAGTATTAGCCAGGCTTCGCGCGCGCACCCCTTCCTGCGAGTTACTCCCCTTGTCCTCTAGAGGCCGGCCTGTGTCCATCTCTCTCAAATTACGGAGACATGTTGGAATTGAAAACACCCGCGGGACTGAGAGACCCCGGTCGCTTCCCTCAATTACTGAAGTTGTCTCTTCTGCTACCGTAGCTGTCAAAGTGCTGCTAGTGCCAGTTGCTGCAGCTAACTGCGGTGTGTCTCGGTGTATGGGTGTGGAGGTTTGAGACTTGCCAGTTCCTGATGGGTGTTCTGTTGGTGATGTCAAAGATCGGTAAAGGAATTCAGTTTGTGAGGAGGAGGAGGAGTGGGGGCGGGGGAGTAGGGGGTGGTCATCGGGGGGGCTGTGTACGGGTTTTTTTGAGTAGGAGGAGATTGTGCACGAGAAAACTGAAGAGAGAGAGAGAGAGAGAGAGAGAGAGAGAGACAGACAGACAGACAGACAGACAGACAGACAGACAGACAGAGAGTTCTGTTATACGACAGCAAACAAGCAGTTGCGAAACGCGTTTGCGATCAATGGGTGACTGGTTTGTATAGTATTGCTTACAAGAGAGAGAGAGAGAGAGAGAGAGAGAGAGAGAGAGAGAGAGAGAGAGAGAGAGAGAGAGAGGGAGAGAGATAGAGGGGTGAGAGAGAGAGCGAGAGAGAGAGAGAGAGGGGTAGGGGTTACATGCCGAGTCTCAGTGATTATCAAAAATAACGGTCGAAGTTAGCGGATCATGAAAAATGCGAGCTTGGTTGTTGGGTAAGTTACCGAAAAATAACTAGCCCTTCAAGTTTACAGAGAGAAAGAAGCAGAGGGGGGAATAAAGTCCAGTTATACGACAGCAGACGAGCAGTTATGTGACAAGTTTGGCCCGGTTCAATGGTCGACTGGTTGGAATAATGTAGCTCACAAGATATAGAGAGAGAAGAGAAGAAGAGAGAAAGAGAGAGAGAGTGAGAGCGAGAGAGAGAGAGACAGAGACAGAGAGAGAGACAGACAGACAGACAGACAAACAGACAGACAGACAGACAGAGAAGAGACTAACATTACAGAAACCAACCTGGCATTACACTCAACATGCAAATGGACGTGTGACACACGTACTCTGGAGACCGTTATTGCACTCACTGCCTTACATCATATATTGATTTGCCCTGAAACTTGTCTATTTTCTGTTCCAGAAAATACTGCCAGGGGAGTAAAACATGAATAAGAAAGAAACAGAGAAAAACTCCACTTACAAAAAAACACCAGGGGAAGCCAACGACCAACTGGTCTTCCTGACAAGTCAGCGCATGGGCGATGTAATCCTGCAAAGATCCTTCCACCAGAGCACAGGAGATCCTGTCTGATCCTGCGATTAACGAAAAGCAAGACCAGGCTTCGTGCTATATGCCATGAGGCTTATTCACGGAAACGAACAGAAACGACTTTCGGCCAGGTCTCGGAATATTCCATCCAGAGTTTGGAGACTTTTCCATCTGATGCAATGATGAGAGGATAAAAGGTGAACAACTACAGGAATGATGTCTAGTGGCCACCCTCACCCCTCAGTTTAATGCGTGGTCTTATGTGCCTCTGGTTGTCGTCAACTTCCTGCCAAACGTCGAAAATGATGCATGGAGAAGAATAACATTGTTTTACACCAAATCTCAAAATTCATTGAAACTTCTTCAACTTTTCTTCGATTGGATGTTGACAAGTTCAGGACTGAAAGTTTAACTCTGTGGTCATAAAGACTAACATCATCGCCAAGCGCGTGGTTGCAGCCTTAGTTCGGCCAAAGTCTTTGGTTTAAGTCAACAGAACATTTCTGTGTGTGATACTTTGTTGCGTTAGACTACGGGTAGTCCAATACGCAATCATGGAGTCTTCGACATCGTCAGACAAAGCAAACATCACAGCTTCTCTGTTTGAAATGTTGAACATTTCTGCTGGGAGCACTAGTTCTGCTTCTGATACAACACTAGCTGTGACCTCAACAGAAGAAGAGAGATCTTCATCAGACACGTCTTCAGTTTCAGGGCTTATCACGAAACTGTTTGCCAACGTTTCTCAGGGAATGGTAAATATTTCAAACGGCGATTTGTCGATGGGTTACCCGACCACAGTCAGAAGTATCGACTATTCTTCAAACTCCGAGTCCACTGCTGGTGAAGTAAACAAAACAGTTTCACAGACTGCTGGGCAAGTAAACAGAACAGTCTCGCAGACTGTTACACCAGGTTTAGAATTACGACAATCTGAGGCGCCGAGTCGGGTACTGTTTACCCGAGAAGACATATCGACATCTTCCCAGACTGCTGACCCAGTGGTATCCGGTTCTGTGGACGACCTATCGTGGAGTGATGGAAGCCATGAAAAACCACAGACTTTTATAACCTATGACGAAGTAAGTTCGTCCGAATTATTCCCTAGCCCAGAAACGAACTTAAACACCTCCTTGGAAGATGATCTACAACGGACACATGACGTAATCAGTGGTTCATGGACAGAGTCTGAAGTTACAAACAGTGAAAGTTTAGATTCCACGACCAGCTCATATACTGAAGTCTTTCATACCACACATCTTTCAAATGCAACTCAAGGTTATAACTCTACAGCAGTTTTCAATGAAAGTAGCAATGAACGTTCCCACAGCGGGCTTTCATCTGTGTTCCAAGACATCATCGATAAAGGGCAAGAGACCATCTCAACGTTACAGCCCCCGAATATTGTCAAAAACTCAAACTGCAGCTGGGTTTATAACTCCACTGGTACAAACGAAACACTCTCTAGCTTCCTTGTCTGTGATTTCTCAAACAGTTCAACAAACGCTACAAACGCGGCCACAGGAGAAGGCGGTACCCTGTATGACGTATTTATCGAAGAGTTTGACGTCACAGGGGGAGATGACAGCACGGGGGCCATGGTGGCTAAGGCGGCGACACTAGCATTGTTGGCGGTGGTGGGGGTGGTGGGGAATGCCTTGGTGATCTGGAGTGTGGTGAGACAGCGGCACCTCCACCGCCCTCCCTTCTACTATCTCCTCTCCCTCAGCCTGACCGACCTCTCCCGCGCCGCCTTCTGCTTACCGCTGGTTCTTATGACGCTGCTGCAAGGGTCCGTGTGGCGTCACGGAGGGTCAGCCTGCGACCTCTTCGCCTTCGCCAACTCCTTCTTCGTTCTCAGCTCCGGCGTGTCTCTGTTGGACATCGCTGCTGACCGACACCTGTCGCTGGTCTACGCCAGAAACTACAGACGTCGTGCCGGAGGGGCGGTCAATCTGGTGGTGGTGCTGCTCGGATGGACGCTAGCTTTTCTCGTGGCTTTCCCCCCAGTGGTAGGGGTCGGGGCCTACGCCTTCGAGGCGAGTGAAGGGCAGTGCACGCTGAGGCACAAGTTCTTCCGTAACGACAACGACACGCTGGGGTTCCTGATGGTCTTCACCGCCCTGATGTTCTTCACTCTCTTCCTCTATTACCGCATCTTCCTGGCTCTGCGCGCCCACCGTCGGATGAGGCCCCTGGACCACGAGCCCGCTCGCAGCTCAACCTGGACCTTCGTCGGCCCGGGCGCCAACGGGCAAGCCTTCATCAACTGGGTCAACGGCTTCGGCGGCACCAACGCCGGGAACTTGCCCAACTTTCCCCGCAACCCTCCTCGCCCGAACCTCGCCCGAGTGATGAGCCTCCACGTGGCCAGAAACCAGCACGTGACGCGACTGTTCTTTATGATGACCTTGTGTTTCCACGCGCTGTGGTTGCCCTATCAGGTCCTCTCTTACGTGCGCGTGTTCGGGTCCCCGGAGGACGTCGGGGTGGGCTTCGTGACGGCGGCGGCGTGGTTGTCGTACGGTCAGGTCGTTGTGTGTCCCGTGGTGTACTTCAGCAGCCGGGGAGGGAAGGTCCGGAGAAGAACGTCCAGGGCGGACCTCAGTCCTGACGACAAGCAGGAGTACCTCCTGGAGTCTTTGCACAGAAAGAAATAGTTCGTGGACAATGTGATGATTTGTTGTAAAAGAATGCCTCCCTTTCCATCTACAACATCTTGTTTTTTCACCACAAAAGATGGATTTTTCATCCAATAAAAGCGTCCTTCCATGTGAACATATACCAAAACTCAAAAGCCTAGCTGTTTCCTGTGCTCAGTGGATTTTCTTGCTGAGTTTAATTTGTAAGTAACACTGATGTCAATCGTGGAATGAATTGAGAAAAGCAAAATCCCACACTGCACAGAAGCAGCAAAACCTTTGATACTTGGTACATGTCCAAGTGATAGGATGGTTTACATCATATTGAAAAGTCTGGTCGGATCTGTGGTGTTTCGCAGGAGTGTTTGCACGGGAAGAAAAGGACGTTAAATGTCTGCCTTTTTGCATACCTTTCTTTCTTCTTCCTTCCTTGTATGATGCGCACTTGTTTTCTTCTTCTGTATTGATTCCATTGACGGGCGCAGTGGCGTGGTGGTAAGACGTCGGCCTCCTCATCGGGCCGGGAGGTTGTGAGTTCGAATCCCGGTCGCTGCCGCCTGGTGGGTTAAGAGTGGAGATTTTTCCGATCTTTCATGTCAATTTATGTGCAGACCTGCTTGTGACTTAACCCCCTTCGTGTGTACACGCAAGCACAAGACCAAGTGCGCACGGAAAAGATCCTGTAATCCATGTCAGAGTTCGGTGGGTTATGGAAAACACGAAAATACCCAGCATGCCTACTCAACGAAAGCGGAGTGAAGCTGACTATGCTCTCAGAGTATAGTGTGGGGAACCCAAATGGGCAAAACGAGTTCACACGTACGTAACCAGACAATTCTGGAACGCTGAAGAAGAAGAAAAAGAAGAAGAAGATTCTATCGAGACATTCCGCCTTTGTGAAGTTACTTTATTGATATAATTGTTCTACATTCGTAAATGTGTCCCTTCCTTTCTTTCTCTCTCTCTCTCTCTCTCTCTCTCTCTCTCTCTCTCTCTCTCTCTCTCTCTCTCTTTCTCTCTCTCTCTCTCTCTCTCTCATCATCATCGTCATCTTTATTATCACGTGTTGAAGTTTTCCGACCTCCTTTTGTTGGTTAACTTTTTAACTTTTTAATTTTAATTTTTTAATTATATAATTGTGTGTCTATGCGTCCCAAGGACAGATTGTAAGAAAAGGCGTAGCCTTCAATCTTAATCCTTGTTAAATAAAGTTCAATTCAATTCAATTCAATTCAGTTCTCTCTCTCTCTCTCTCTCTCTCTCTCTCTCTCTCTCTCTCTCTCTCTCTCTCTCTCTCTCTCTCTCTCTCTCTCTCTCTCTCTCTCTCTCTCTCTCTCTCTCTCTCTCTCCTTCAATAGTCAGTAATGTGAACGTTTTAAAAACTAATTTCGTGAGTGTTGATCCGTACATGGAAGACATTTCGTGTATTGAATTACCTGTCTGAATTATTACGTTTATTGAAATATTTGTCCTTCCTGTCTTTCTTCCTTTTATGATGAGAACTTTCCACTTTTAAACTGTTGAATTATAAAATGCATTCCTCTTTGACAAAAGAACCGTATCAAATGAACGCATTTATTGATGACCTTTTCAGTCTGTTTTCATGCTCATTTGTGAATTGTCCACGATGATTTATCATGTTCATACGGAATTGTTGTCCTTGCAAGGCATTACACATTTACCTTAAAGAATAATTTGTACAGAAAGGTGAGTCACCAAGCCTTACTATTATTGGTGTTGAATCAGCATAGGGGTGGGAGGGTGGGGTTGCGGGGTAGTTTGATAGAATTGCCTAACACACCCGACCTGTTTAATGCTGAGAATACAGTAACAGTACAAGAAAAAGACTATGCTTACGCCCGTTTTGATCCTACAATCTTATGCAACTGGGCACTGGCGTAATAAATATGACTAACGACATTCACAACAATTCCTTGAAACTGTGATCGCATTTGTGCTTGTTTTTTAGTAGAACATTCCATCAATAACTCTGTTGTGGTTATTTTTTTTTTTTAGAGAAAATGCTTTATAAATTATATTCCACAAACAACATAAAGAACAAATCTCTTACTTGATTCTCACTATTTTATTCAACATTTAAAGTTGTCGAGAGTGTCAGCATGGAAACGAACTTGATTGGTGAAAAATGTCCAACAATACCAATGGCTTTTATGGTATACGGCGGAATACATTCTTGTTCTTGTTCTTGTTCAATAGGCGCGAAAGCATACGTTTTGATGCAAGTGCAGACAAATTGGTTTGAAATGAAACAGTGTAGTCTGCTACAGGGTAACCATTAGCTTTTGGTAAATCTGAAAGCAAGCAGTCAATACCAAAGAATTGAGACGTTGACAATTTTGACAAGCCACTAACATAATCTTAAGAGTGCGGTAACCCGAAGATTGTAAGATGCATGTGTTGTTTTAGTCAGTTGTGCCAACCAAGTTGTTCCTATAATTTCTGCAGAATACGAACAATAATAACATTCAAAAGATTGTCTCAAGAGTCTATATTCTCGTACACACTTGCATTTTTCTGTTCTTTACTTTCTTTAAACACGTCAACGTGTTCTACTACAATTATTGCTCAATCTTCACAGTTTTGTACAGACTCGTAACAAAGGTCAGCACGCAGCTATTTTTGGCAAGCATTCGGTCGTTATCAGGTCAGTGTGCATCCTAATTCCATCTGCACATGTAACTCTCATACTGACAAGACAAATGGTAAAACAGACAAGATAATAGCATCCCACCCCTCCCACACATTATACCCCCTGGGGAAAAAAAACCAACAACACGGCACCGAAGAGAACAAGGTATGCATTTCCTTTCATGATTACGTAAGCATAGGATCCGCGATTGCCCGACAAGTTATTTCCCCTGTGAGATTAAGGCCGACAGATATGAATGGCGGCGGCACGCATGCGCAGTGCGGAGAGCGGAAGAAGGGGCCATCGTGCCATCACTATGCATTGGGTGACGAAATTGCCGGCCGGGAGAAGAGGACCGCCAGAACGTGCGCAGAAACCCAGTGAAAATGTTCTGACGTGCCGGTTTTCGTAGAAATCGTCCTCAAAACTCACCGGCTTTTGGTCAATATTAGTTGAAAAGGCAAATTGGAAAGAGAGAAACGGGAAAAAAGAACTAAAAAATTGAAAAGATGAATGTAATGGAACACGATAGAAATAAAGAAAGAGGTACACAGACGTAGAAACAATAAGTTTACAGAAAAAAAGAAGAGAGATGGAAAAAGAAGATACAAAGGAAAGAAGCACAAAGAAGTAAGTACAATAATTGACAGAGGAAAAAAAAGATTAACAAAGAAGAGATACAAGAAAGACCCACACAGAAGGAAGACGAACGACTGGAACGAGGAAAAGAAAGATGTTGGCAAAAAGAAAAGAATAAATCGACGAAAGAATGTAGGAACAATGCTCACAAGAAGAAAGAATAACTGAACACAGCTAGGAAAGGAACGGGGACAGTGTGGAGGGGAAGGACACATACATGGATTAAGAAAGAGAAAAAGTGAAAACAAAACCAAAGGATAACAGGACCGAAGAAAGAAAAGAAATTGGAGAGAAGAAAAGAAAAAGAATAACTGGACTGAGAACTGGAAAATGGTATTTAACATAAATAAATACAAATTGCACTGAAGTAAATAAAAGGGATTATGTAAAGAAGAAAGAATAACTGGACTTTGGTAACGATTATTTTGCTAGGGAAGAGAATAAATTAGTCGAGAAAAAGGGTGAAGCTAAAGAAAAAGGATTAACAACAACGAGGACGGGATAACAGTGCATAATTATATAAGAAGTGATATGGTGAAGGCAGAGAACAAAGAATATCAACAACGAGGACGGGATAACAGTGCATAATTATGTAAGAGGTGATATGGTGAAGGCAGAGAACAAAGAATATCAACAACGAGGACGGGATAACAGTGCATAATTATATAAGAAGTGATATGGTGAAGGCAGAGAACAAAGAATATCAACAACGAGGACGGGATAACAGTGCATAATTATATAAGAAGTGATATGGTGAAGGCAGAGAACAAAGAATATCAACAACGAGGACGGGATAACAGTGCATAATTATATAAGAAGTGATAGGGTGAGGGCAGAGAAAAAAAATTATCAACAACGAGGACGGGATAACAGTGCATAATTATGTAAGAGGTGATATGGTGAAGGCAGAGAACAAAGAATATCAACAACGAGGAAAGGACGGCAATACATATAAAGAAGGAATGAACAGAACGAGGAAGAAGCACACATAATCAGAGGATCACGATGGGGAAAGGGGCAGGGGTTTCCTCGCAATTATCAATCACAGGGTCGGGTTAAGCCAAGGTTAATTGGGCTCGCTGTGTGGCTTTTTAACAATTATTTTTGTGCCGAACAAACTATTTTTGTGTGTGCGTCGAAATCAAGGGGCTTTTGCATGACAGTTGGAGCCTTGTGAATTGCTTCTGCGCTGTCCTGTTTTTACTTTTAATGTCCATTCTTGACAAATTTGTGATGACGATCGATTCAATGGGGATTGAAGCAAGAAAGAAAGATCGAGAGGTCTTGTGTGTGTGTGTGTGTGTGTGTGTGTGTGTGTGTGTGTGTGTGTGTGTGTGTGTGAGTGTGTGTGTGTGAGTGTGTGTGTATTTGCGTGTGTGTGTGTGCGCGCGTGCGCGCGTGCGTATAATTATGTGCGTGTTTGCTTGCGCGTGCGCGCGTTTGCAACACAGATTACACTTCTTGAATACGCTTTATCCTCTACCTTGTTTTTTGTTTCTTTTGAAAGTTTGACTTCTTAGCCTTTTTCCTTTCTCTTTCCATGTTCTCAGAAAGCAATTTTCTTAGAATTCCATATGCATGAACATTGCGAAAAATTTGACATAATGCAAAGTTTTTTTTTAACCTTCAACTTTTTGTTATCTGTCAGTTTTGCGTTTCGCTTCAACCTTTGACGTTTTTTCTCTAAGTAAATTAGAGAATACAATGAAATTCTGTCACATCGACCGGATGAGATATTTTGCATAATAAAGGAATTTGAAATTCATCCTGTCACGTTTGATTTATACGTGGTCTGCATGCGGAATGAAGCGAATGTTCCTCCTATTGTTCTAGAGCTTCTAGCACAGATGATTCCGGCTATCATTATTACCGTGCTTATATCCCCGGCATACAGTTAAAATTGCCATAGCACCCCCGCGGGTACGATTTATATTATTGCATAAAGCATTTGCAACTCAGTCTTTGTGTCTCTGTGTTACTGTCGTTTTCTATTTCTGTTTGGTCTCTGTCTCTGTCTCTCTGTGTGTTAGCCTACTGTTGTTCTTTATTTCTCCTTGGTCTCTGTCTCTCTCTGTCTCTGTGTTACTGTCGTTATCTATTTCTGTTTGGTCTCTGTCTCTGTCTCTCTCTGAGTTACTGTTGTTCTTTATTTCATTTTGGTCTCTGTCTCTGTGTTACTGTCGTTATCTATTTCTGTTTGGTCTCTGTCTCTGTCTCTCTCTGTCTCTTTGTCTGTGTTCTCCCTGTTACTGTCTTCCCCGATCTCTGGCTTCATTCTTTCTGTATCTGTCTCTGTCTTTTTCTTTCTCTACGTCTCTTTGTCTTTGACTCATGCTTAATATAATTTCTGTTACAAACAACAACAACAACAACAACAACAACACCACCTCCACCACCACCAACAACAACAACAACAACAACGCAACATATTACATTGAGCAGCAAAAAACAAAACAAACAAAAACAACTAAACTCCTGCGAGCTTGTCACAAGACACACGGGCGCTGTGGCGGGGTGGTAAGACGTCGGCCTCGTAATCGGAAGGTCGAGGGTTCGAATCCCGGCCGCGGCCGCCTGGTGGGTTAAGAGTGGAGATTTTTCCGATCTCCAAGGTCAACTTGTGTGCAGACCTGCTAGTGACTTATCCCCCTTCGTGTGTACACGCAACCACAAGACCAAGTGCGCACGGAAAAGATCCTGTCATCCATGTCAGAGTTCGGTGGGTTATGGAAACACGAAAATACCCAGCATGCTTCCTCCGAAAGCGGCGTGTGGCTCCTAAATGGCGGGGTAAAAACGGTCATACACGTAAAATTCCACTCGTGTAAAAACACGAGTGTACATGGGAGTTTCAGCCCACGAACGCAGAAGAAGAAGAAGTCACGAGACACACGTTAAAAACCGATCATCGAAAACCTCAACCGTTACAACACTGTATACACTGAGACATTTAATACGTTCTATCGGAGTTTCAGAAAGGGCATAAAGAATATGATGCATTTCTTAACAAAAACCACAAAGAATCAAGAACTCATCTTTTATGCGTCTTTCCGGAGACCAAAGAGAAAAAAGCGACAAACTAAATCCTCAAAAGTTTTCATCATCATCAGTCCCCTGACTGTGGCAGTCGTTGCGGAGGGCTGAGGAGCAAGAAACCTTTCTTCAGGCTGTTCTATCGGGGGCTGTCGTCATGAGGTCAGGGATGCTCAGCTGCGTCCATTCCTTGACGTTGTCGGATCAACTCTTCCGTTGTCTTCCACGTCTGCGTCCTCCCTCCACAGTTCCATGTAGTATGGTTTTGGAAAGGGTATCATGCCTAGAGACATGGCCGAACCTGACCAACTTCCGACGTTTGACGGTTGCCAGCAGGGGTTCTTGGGAGCCCACGAAACTCTTGGCCAGCCTTCAAACGTAGTCGTTGGTCTTGTGCTCTGTGTAGTGTATTCGGAGCAGTTTCCTCAGGCTCTTGGTCTCGAATGCCTGGATTCTACATTCGTCATCGACCAGCAGTTTTAACTTTTGTCAAAAACACACTAGATTCTGTCACATTAAGAGGAAAGGAAAAGAAAAACAGATAAAAGAAAGCGGAAAGTTTCTTCGGCATACCTGAGCTGTGTATCCAAAATTCATCTCCTATGAATTCGCGAGGAGACACATGTAAAAACGACATAACAAAAAATTCAACAGTTCAACATTGCGTCAAAGATACGCTAGATTCTATCAGATTAAAAAGAAAGAAAAAAAGATTAAAAAAAAGCAAAAATAAAAAAGGTCATACTGTAGTGCATCAAAAACTCATCGCGAGAAAAAGCACCCTCGTCAAACGGTAATCAAAAACCTCTACAGGTGTTACAAAAACGCTACATTCTATCAGATTTAAAAACAAAATGAAAGGAAAAGTACAAGCGTATTTTCATTACACAACATTGCATCAAAACCTCATCTCCCAAAAACGCTTTTTCACGAGAAAAAACCCGTGTAAATCAATCATCATAAAACCTCAATATTCGAACCGTGTCTTACAGAAACGCTACTTTCTATCATTTGAAAAGAAAAAGAAACCCAAAGAAGCATATTTTAATCACACAACTGTGAATCAAAAACTCATCTCCCGAGAGCTTTTCACAAAAAAAACTTTGTAAAACGATAATCCTTGAGTTTCTTCTTCCCTCGCGAACGCACTCAAACTAGCACCAACTCGCACGCACGCAAACACGGACCGAATAATCGCACACATGCACTGACATGCGAACGTTCGCACGTACGTACGCACCCACGAATGTATGCACGCACGCACGCACGCACGCACGCACGCACGCACACATAAGGATACACACACACACACACACACACACACACACACACACACACACACACACACACAATTTACGATCACATTGATGACGCGGGTCTCACCGCAATCATCAAAACCTTCAACAATTCCCAGACGGACCTCTACTCTATTCCACAGATGTCCTGACTCCACCACTCCCCCCCCCCCCCCCCTCCCCCATCCCTCTCTCTCTCTCTCTCTCTCTCTCTCACTACCGCAGCCATTATTGTGGCTATCATCCCATCGTCTGACTGCAGTTGGGCTTCAAACGACGCCCCAGAGAACGCCGCCTGGTTGGAGTCATTCTGTGAAAAACTGCAACTTCAAACGACCCTGCAATTTTCTTTTTGCCCCGTTGGCCGGCATAGAGATCCATTCGGCCTTTTATAGTTTGGTATAGAGGTCCGCTGGTGCCAAAAGTGTTTGTTATGAAATCTCATGAACCTCGGTTTATGTTAACGAACAGTTATAGCTCACATAGAAAAGCTACGTGCTTTTAATGGAAGTTTTTGTTATTGCTTTTGTTCTGTTTGTGATAGATGGCATTGCCAGCTTGACTTTATCGGTACAATACATGAACTATGAAAACTGCGAAATAAAAAATGAAATAAAAATAACAAAAAGTCACGGAGGAAGTGTCAATGTGTTGCAAACTGTCAGGTAAACAAAGGCTGAGAAAGCGATGTGTGTCTTCGTCATACCACACTAAATCAGAAACTAAAGGAGTGTTCAGCGATAGGAATATTCGGATTAAGAAAAAAACAACGGACAGAAGAGCACATCACACCAAAGAAAATTATCTGATGAATTTCTCATTTCTTCAACGGCAACAATACAAACTTTTCAAGAAAATCTCTATGAAATGATGGCGGGGAAACATCTACAATTGCAACACTGAATCTCGAAAACATATGCTGTTTGTTAAACACATTTACGTTTATATATGAATGCACAGGCCTCATCGCAATTCTCAAACATTTAACAATTTCCAGACGGACCTCTACTCTGTTCAAGAGATGTCCTGTCCTCCCAAAAAACCCACATATTGCTGTTGCCATTATTGTGGCTAGCATGCCATCGCCAGGATGCAGTCAGGCTTCAAAAGACACCCAAGAGAACGCCGCCTCGTTGAGATCATTCTGTGAAAAACAGCACACTTCAAACGGACCTGCAATTTTTTTCCCTGTTGGCGGGCATAGAGATTCATTCGGCCGTTCATAGTTTGATATGGAGGTCCACTTGTGCCACAAATGTTGGTTATGAATAACATACCAACCTCGTTTAATGTTACGAGCGGTAATAGTTCACATAGAAAAGCGACTAGCTCTTAATACTGTAGATGTTTTCACCGCTTTTGTTCTGTTTGTGATACATTGCATTGCCGGCTGGACTTTCTCGGTACAATACCAAGATAACTGCAAGATAAAATAAAATAAAAAAGCCAAGGAGGAAGTGTCAATGTATGGAAAACTATCAGGTGAACAAAGGCCGAAAAAACGATGTGTTAAAAAACAAAAAAACAAACAGAAGAGCACAGAGCACAGAGCACAGAGCACAGGCCTCGCCGCAATCATCAAACATTCAACAATTCCCAGACGGACCTATACTTTGTTCCAGAGATGTCCTGTCCTCCAAATACCCCCACAAATTGCTGGAGCAATTATTGTGGCTATCATGCCATCGCCGGGATGCAGTCAGGCTTCAAAAGATACCCAAGAGAACGCAGCCTCGTTGGGGTCCTTCTGTGAAAAACTGCAACTTCAAACGATCCTGCAATTGTCTTTTTGCCCCGATGGCAGGCATAGAGATCATCTATCCATTGTGTCTACCGTAGCTTATGGATTGTAGTGGTATGGGAGTGCTTTAGCACCAACAGTGAAGGTAATGAAACACATTTTCAGGTCTGAGCATGTGTGGCAATTGTCATGAATATCTATTGCAACACTGCATGCGGGTTGTGGGACCAATTGCGACAGCGAATCTTGCAATAAACTGCGTTCAGCTATGATCAAACTCGCGCAAAGAGACAGTGAATGCGACACGATATCCAGGATCTGTAACAGGCAAGTACTGTCTGCAAAGTCTTGATGAATATCGTCAAATATTACAAGCATCCATTGTTCGCCAGGAAAGCCTGGTGAATTATAACTGCTGAAAACACTGTTATCCTCTGTGTCTTTGTAAACATCGCCAGTCTACTCTTCATAGAAGTGTTCCAGTTTTGAATGCGCTAACTGTAACCAGTGTGGAATACAATGTGAATGTGTTAAATCGTGTCACAAATTTAAGTAAACACAGTGTATCCAATGTGAACACGAAAGTATTTACTAAGCGTTAGCTTTAAAACACCTCTACACATTGTCAGTGATACCAAAATGTGATGATGTGTCCATGGAATTTAGAGTGTTGAGTCTTGAAGGGTATAGTACCAAGATACCAGCATTTCTTGCCACATTCTGACTTAGACAGGTATGTGCTTGAATTACGACTTGGATTCCGCAACGAGGAATAAACGACTCCATGTGGCGATGCAGTTCCAAGAAACAGTTATAGCAATTCATTCTGTATTCTTACTTGCATCATGTAGTGTGATTCACAGAGTTGAAGAACGTTCTTCTCACAGTCACCATCATTTTTGGCACAGTTAGGCCTCCATAGCCAGGGATACATGATTCCGTGTCGCGATGCAGTTTCAAGATTCAGTTATAACAACCATTGATGTAATTTTACTTGCATCTTTTTGTGTGATTCACAGAGCTGATTTAAAACGTGCTCCTCACCATCATAATCACTTTTGGCACCGTTTGGCCTCCATAGCCGGGGATAAACGACTCCATGTTGCGATGCAATCCAAAAATACAATTATAGAACTTTATGCTGAATTCTTAATCACATCTTTTCGTGTGATCCACAGAGCTGAACAATGTGTTCCTCACCATCATCATCATCACTTTTGGCACAGTTAGGCCTCCATAGCCTGGGATAAACGATTCCTTGTCTCGATGCAATCCCAATTAAGATACAGTTATAACAATTCATGCTGTATTCTTACTTTGCATCTTTTCGTGTGATTCACAGAGCTGAAGAACGTTCGCCTCACAGTCATAATCATTTTTGAAATAAATCCAAGAACAAAGAGACTGCCAACGTTCCAAAATTGGTTGAGTTTTCTCTCGATTATTATAACATTCGCTTGCGGTTTACCAGCAAGCGGCCGAAAACTCAAACCAAGCTAAGTTCTTGTTACTTATTGTTTGTCTGTGCACTTAAAAGATTGTTGGGTCGATATATTTGTGATTGTAACGTATTGTTTTGTCAATAACAAACGTTCCAACAAATTACCTTTCTTGGTTTTTTCAATTCATTTTTGGAATAGTTAGGCCTCCATAGCCAGGGATACATGATTTCGTGACAAGATGCAGTGATAACAATTCTTGATGTAATTTCACTTGCATCCTTTTGTGTGATTCGCAGAGCTGATTGAAAACGTGTCCTCGCCATCATAATCACTTTTGGTACAGTTAGGCCTCCATAGCCTGGGATAAACGACCCCATGTCGCGATGCAATCAAAAATACAATTATAGAACTTCATGCTGGATTTGTAATTGTATCTTTTTGTGTGATTCACAAAGCTGATTTACAACGTTCTCCTCGCAATCATAATCACTTTTGGCACAGTTAAGCCTCCATTGCCGGGAATAAACGACTCCATGTCTTTGCAATCCAAATATACCGTTATAGCACTTCATGCTGTATATACAGGAACTAGAATGAATACCCGCTTCGCCGGGTAGCCGGCTTCGCCGGGAAGAAGTACTTAGAGCCGTACGCCGGCTTCGCCGGGTCCGAACAATGGACCCGCCAAGCTTAGGTCCCTCCCAGATTCGTGGAATGGGAACAGCACGAAAATGATTCAGTGGCCATAATGCCATTCCTGACCATATCGAGTCCCATCCTTGTCGACGAATGTGACCGTGTTAAT
>NC_090248.1:38770161-38773194 GCF_037325665.1 Littorina saxatilis
ATTGGCCAGGCGGGTGTCCCTGGCCCCGGAGTGGCAGGGTGTGCGGTTTGCTCCCCCGCTGGGTGCGGGTCCCCGGGGCCCGGGCTGCCTTCTGACAAAGTACCACCATCGATTACACACACGTGGGTCGATCGGAGGTGGCTGAGTTGTTAAGACATATTGAAGGGTGAGTCTGTGAGTGGTTTTGTTTTGTTTTTGATTTTGATATTTTCTATAATAAATAGGAATATTGTAAAGTCCTCGCCTTTCTGTCAGTATTATGTCCCAGGACCGACTCATCTTCCTACGAAATACCACCATCGATTCCAGACACTTGGGTCGGGACGAGCGGTTTAGACATACAGAAGGGTCAGTGTGTAAATGTTAAAAAAAAAAGAATATTGAAAACTGTTCTTTTTATCACCTTTCTGTCAATATTATGTCCTAGGACCGACTGGTCATCTTACAAAGTACCACCATCGATTCCGGACACTTGAGTCGATCGAGGGTGGCAGAGTAGTTAAGACATATTGAAGTGTAAGTCTGAGTCTGTTAATTTTTCAGAATATTGTCAACTGTTTTCTTCAACACCTGTCTGTCAGAATTATATCCTAGGGTCGACCTGTCTTCTGACAAAGTACAATTCCATCGATTTGTCACACTTCTGATCGATAGAAGATGGTCGAATGGATAGTCGGTAAGGTCTGTAAGTTTTGTTACATACAAGAATCTCTTGGTTGTGTTTAAAACGTGTGTTCTTCAGTGTGTGTGTGTGTGTGTGTATGCGTGTGTGTGTGCGTGTGTGTGTGTGTGTGTACATGTGTGTGTGTGTGTGTGCGTGCGTGTGTACCACGTGTGTGTGTGTGTGTGTGTGTGCGCGCTTGCGTGTGTGTGTGCGTGTCAGTCTTTCTGTCTCTGTCTGTGGGATCAGTTGAGCAACATCAATTATAACAATCAAACAAAACCAGCTAGGGCCCAACTGATCTGAATCTCGCTTCAGCACCACTCATGTTCGACATTTGGCATCACCAGCGGCCAAACAAAAGTTCACCAAGACAGACAAAGAAGTCTCCATGGAAAGAGTCCCATTTCTAAATACACCCACACTTTCACCATTCTCATTTTCCTCCTGTGATGGCTGGTAGGACGGATGGATTGAATTTTAACACCCAGTCAACCGGAAAGGTCATTGCAAGGTCGCAGAAGAAGATGCTCCAGTGTGCAGACAAACGATTGGATGCTTGCATGACCTATAGAACTTCATTCACGCGGAATAATACAGCCAGACAACCGGCGGCTTCCTCCGCCGAACGGAACTATTTTTTATCCTTGCATGATAGAGAAATGGGAAAGGAAATCATGCAACAGTTTGAAAAACGATTTTTCACGCAGTGCTGGTCAGTCGTAGTTGAAAGTTGTGATGTGCTTGGTGTGGTGTATTGTGAAATGTGATGGGGGACGGAGGATGTTTTCTGCGGTCGAAAGGGAGGAGAAGGGGCTGAGAGAGAGAGAGAGAGAGAGAGAGAGAGAGAGAGAGAGAGAGAGAGAGAGAGAGAGAGAGAGAGAGAGAGAGAAAGAGAGAGAGAGAGGGGCAGGGGGGAGAGGGAGGGAGAGAGAGAGACAGAGAGAGAGAGAGAGACAGAGAAAGAGAGAGAGGCAGGGGGGGGAGAGGGAGAGACAGAGAGAGAGAGAGAGACACACACACAGAGAGAGAGAGAGAGAGAGAGAGAGAGAGAGAGAAGGAGAGAGAGAGAGCGACAGAGAGAGAGAGAGCCTGAGAGAGAGAAGGAGAGAGAGAGAAGGAGAGAGAGAGAGAGAGAGGGACAGAGAGAGATAAATAGAGAGAGTGAGAGTGAGAGAGAGAGAGTGAGAGAGAGAGAGTGATAGAGAGAGAGTGAGAGAGAGAGGGAGAGAGTGATAGAGAGGGACAGAGGGAGAGACATAATTTATTATAGGCACTTGGGGACCAGACTCTTTACAAACATTGCCCCCCTCCTCTCACCCGTCTCCACACAGTCACACACACACACACATACCCACACCCACACACACACATACCCACACCCACACATACCCACACACACACACACACATACCCACACCCACACACACACATACCCACACCCACACATACCCACACACACACACACACATACCCACACCCACACACACACACACACCCACACACTCACTCACTCACACACACACACACACACACACAAACAACCGCCACCCCCACCCCCACAAATACACCCCGCCCCCCCTCCCCCCCACACACACACACTTGGGGAAACAGCGGACACCACGTGCTGTTTCAAGCTATTTCTTTCACCTATGTTCTCCTTTGCGGATACTTTACTCCCAGATACTGGCACAGTCATGCCCCCACTCCGCGAATTACAAGACTCGTAAACCCTTAATCGGGAGAGTGGGGCCCGACAGAAAAAGGAAGAAAGAAAACGTAAAGCAAATTACTGTGTCTCGGAGAAACAAAACAGGAGGACGTTGCACGGAGCTTCAGCGAAAGTTCTTGGGTCTCAACAGACCTCGGCAGAGTCTCAGAGTCTCAGACAGACTTGTGTGACCCACTAGAAAGACGTCTAGGAATAATGATGGTGTCCCTTCCCCCTTCCCCCATCCCCCATCCCCCTACCCCCTACTCCTCCGCCAACACCCCCCAACCCCTCGTTGTTGCAGACAAGCTTACTGAGCTAGTTAAACGATGGTTAACGTATTGTAGTCGTCCTTGTTTCTAGGAAATCTTTGACAACGTATGTGGGTTGGTTTCTTTTTTTCTGTTTTTCTCTCTGTAATTTTGTATTTCATTTGTACAATAAAGAAGCAACAGAGAGGCACCATGTGTTAACTTGATACGCACATTACAGGCCCAGACACCGAAACTGACCGATAATAGGCTTTCAGACAGACAAACAGTACTACAGTAAGTATTCAAGCCTTTGTGGACCATCAGTTTTATTTCTGAGCCTTTCTTGGAACCAGGAGTCCCCTTCCCCGTCTTTCTACTCGCATCTTTCTGTCCCCAAACAACCACCA
>NC_090248.1:38773394-38778394 GCF_037325665.1 Littorina saxatilis
TCCTTGTTCCTGTTCTCCTTGTTCCTGTTGTTCTTGTTCCTGTTCTTGTTCTTCTCATCCTCGTTCTGTATTCGACTGGTTGTATCAGGCTTGACATTCATGAAGTAACGATGTCCTCCTGGGGTATTTGGACTTCCCCCGTTTGGTCATCAGGGCTCTTCAGAATTCAATATTGTGTACACTACGTTACCTCTCTGACATTGTCTGATATACGCAATGTTTCAATACTTAGATGTAGAGTTTTCTTGCAGAACAAAGTTAGCCGAGATCACGAGTAAACACAAATGTCACACGCCAGTTGCTTAGATGTAGAGTTTTCTTGTAGAACAAAGTTAGCCGAGATCACGAGTAAACACAAATGTCACACGCTCGTGTGGTAGTCATCGCGCGAGAAAGGGACTTGGGACGACTACCACGCAACTGCCCGGAAAGTAACTAAGTGGGAAATATTTTTCTTCTTTCAAGTCAGTCTATTATATGTTTTTTATGTAACGTATGATCTTGTTTAAAAGTAAAACGCTCATTCCTTCCCGTGTAAATGATTCGGCTCACCTTGTCAGGTTTTTACATGGGATAAGGCCATCCCTCCACTTGTACACATCAACAATAACAACAAGAACGACATCAACAACAACAACAACAACAACAACAACAACAACAACAACAACAACAACAACAACAACAACATATGAACTGAGTCACACAGAGGAGAAGAAAATAGAAGCAATTTATGGTAAAAATCCCAAAGGCATAAGCAATGTGGTGGCGTTTCTTTTTTAAAGGAAATGAAAACATTAGTTTTGATAATAATTAGTTGGTTTCGGATTGTATTGCGTTACGCCTTGTAACTCTTCCTAGACTTGCAAGTGTTCTTGAACTTGTTTTGTGCTTTGTTTTTTTGTTTTTTTGATAATCCCACAACACAGTGCAAAAGAACAACTAAATCTGAGTTCACATTTTGTAAACGTAGCGACCTATGATAAAGTCATAAAATTATGAGAAACTGAAGGTGTGGATTGCAGTCTTCCTTATCTCTAGTCACGACAGAATGTTTTACAAGGGTAGCCCCACAGGACGCTAAATCAATTCCAATACCAATTTGATTTCGTTCTTTTTCAGCAGTTGTCCTGCTTTAATTATACGGGGTAAGACAAGCATAACAAAGATTCAGGGGATAAGTATATGGCTGATAAATTACAATAAATCGACACAATTTTAGGCGGCGTCAACAGAACTGTTTGGTGTGCACTTTTTCATGTCTCCATTTTCCATAACAAAGAATGATCGATGGGCGAAAAAACAAAAAGCGCATGTTCTTTTATACGGAATTGCATATTTTCGAATTCATGTGAATAAAATTGAGATTAAACATCCTCGATGCCAATTGGAGACATTAAAAACAGGTAACTTTATAATTTGAAGATCGTCTTCCTTTCATACAATTTCAGCAAAAAGCAGGCAGCATGATAAATCATCGACAATATTTTTGTTAAAATATTTGTCACCCTCCCTTAGCTTCCTCTTCTTAAAAATTCCTCTGCCCTTTCTCTCAAGGGAGCCTTGTCCCTCCCCGAACGCAGCGTCCATTAAATTAATCACCCATGATTGACAGACAGGCCATCGAACCTGGAGTGAAGAAGCGGCGGTTAATTTGCCCATCAAACAAGCCTCGCCTATCTGCATACCGAGAGGCGGATAAACCAATAGAATGCGTGAGTCAAGCCAGGTCTTGGGCTCCGCCACTCCAGCTTATTTATAAAGATTTTATGTTTCCTGAGGCGGTGTGCACGACAAAGTGCCTTCCTGGGTGGGAACCAAGTGCTGCAGGGGTCGGTTTGGTTGAAAGTGAAGTTTGTTTGAGGTTTCAACCTATCCAACCCGGCGCCAGGGCTGAAGTGCACGAGAACGTTACCAACCGGTCGGGAGCCAGCCGCGGTGTTGGATTGGTTGAAATTGGGATCTGTTGTGGTTTCAACGAATCAGACCCCGCGGTTTGTTATATCACCCAGTTGGGTTGCACACACTACTATCGCTTGGTACACCTCAGGCCTGGTTCCCACTCTGTTGGGCCCTTTCTTGTGTACACCCCCTCCCCTAGATCGGCAGGGATGGCGAGGTTTAAGAGGAGTTGGGTGGTACTCCACTTGTCGACCCCAAAAGTTTGAGAGGATGCAGGTTCGTGTCCTAATTAACGCCTCGATGTCCTTTGTCACGTGCGCTGACGTTTGATCGTGCGCAGTGAGACAACATTGCGCATGTCACTATGCCCTTTTAGGATAGTCGGGGTAAAAAAGAGGAAAAAAAGAGATGAAGAAGAAGAGGGAGAAAATAGCAGAAAAAGAGAAAAAGGAATAACAGAAATGTCTTCCCCCTTTTTTTCATTTCCGCATTTGTAAACCCGTCTCCCTTTCCAATCGTTAGTAATAATATTGCCTTGACAGGGACCTTGTTTTCGCCTTGTAACTTCTTTCTCGGAAGACATAAATCAATGGAGAAAAGAATTATTCTATCTACAAATTGATATTTCTCTGCATTCACTGAGACTGGAGGCACATAACACTACTTTTGGAAGGGGGAACGGGAACGGTAATTCGGAATCTGGTGTTCCTCTAAATGCCTCACTATGGGGAGCCACTGGGATGACAGTCAAACCCTGAATTGTGTCTGCGACCTAGACATAAGCTAATTGATGTCAAATCCAAAAGAAAAAGCAGACGGCAAAATGCTTATTGACATCAAGTCGGAAATAGAGGTTAGGTAGAGGATTCATATCGTGAAGAAAAAAAAAGAACTCTAAGGGACCCACTGAAAAAAAAACCTCGGTACTTTTTTTTTAATGAAGGGCTCTTTATGTCATTATTGTTAATGACTTAACCCCTTTCGTGTGTGCACGCAAACACAAGACCAAGTGCACACGGAAAAGATCCTGTAATCCATGTCAGAGTTCGGTGAAAAATACCCAGCATACTTTCCCCGAAATATAGAGTGCTGTCCCTTCTGCGCCGAGCGGCTGCATTTCAGGGCTCTCTCATATTTCGTACTGTGCGCCTTGAGGTGAGATATGTGCGCGATATAAAATCTCGTATAATAATAATAATAATAATAATAATAATAATAATAATAATAATAATAATAATAATAATAATAATAATTGTCAGTAAGTACTGGTGTCACATGACTGATGTGAACCAGTTGATTGGCTAATGGCGATGCGCTAAATCTGTTAGCGCACTCTTGGAGTGCGCTAACTTTTTCACAGAGCGTATTCTTACACCCATTGCCAAAGCGAGACTGTACTCTCATCCTCAGAATTAATTAATGACATGTAGCTTATATTCTCCACAATACCAATGATTATGACCATAAATTTCCTGCTTTTTAATTAAAAGCAGAAGTGGGTTTTTTCTGACAGATTGCATGCGCCTGTGCCGCCTCCAGTTGCCACTAATCTAACAAGAAGAGCAAACGCTCGATCGAGTCACTTTCGCAGTTCTGAATATTATATGAGGCATCAGATGGACAGGAAGAAATTGCTATTCACAACACAATACAGATGTAAATAATTTGATGTAAAGAATAATCCTATAAAGTTTGAATCAAATCCGATGAATAGTTTCAGAGATATGATATTTCAATTTTTTTCCTTCAAGACATACCTGTGACCTTGAAAAAGGTCAAAGGTCACCAAAGCAGACGTCAAAGTGTAGAGGTCACTGGGAGTCACGTTCACATAAAATTTGAGCCCGGTCACTTTTATAGTTTCCGAGAAAAGCCCAACGTTAAGTTGTGTGTTGCCGAACAGAAAAGGCTAGTTATCTCCCTTGTTTTTCTGATGACGTTCGTAAAAGGCTACAGATGTAAATACTTTGATGTAAAGAATAATCCTACAAAGTTTCAATCACATCCGATGAACTTTGTCAAAGATATAAAATGTCTAATTTTTTCTTTGACGCTGACCTGTGACCTTGAAAAAGGTCAAAGGTCAACGAAACCATCGTTAAAGTGTAGAGGTCATTGGAGGTCACGACTAAACAAAATATGAGCCGGATCGCTTTGATAGTTTCCGAGAAAAGTCCAACGTTAAGGTGGTGTCTACGGACGGCCGGCCGGCCGGACGGCCGGCCGGACAGACTAACACTGACCGATTACATAGAGTCACTTTTTCTCAAGTGACTCAAAAATAGAACCTGCTGTGTCTAATTTTTTCAGTTTCGACTTGCGAAGATTCCTCTCATAATTATGCCATGTTAGTGGCATGTAGCTTATTATCCACATTACCAAATGATGAGTTAGTATACAAATCCCAGCAGCTAACAGAAAACACAAGTGTTATTTCGATAACGTAGACTAGCAGCTAAATCAGCACCGGCCGGCGTAGCAGACTACACTGATATACGACTGCATCTGTTCAGTAAATGAATGGTTTCCGAATTATTATTTCAAGGCAAGAAGAGTCGGAATCGAAAACGTGTAGGGTTTAGAACGTTCTTACCATATTATAAGACCAGCCTGCCTCGTGCTTGCAGACTCAGTGCAACGAGACGAACAATTTTTGTTTTTGAAATGAGACTCGGTGCAGTGCGTAGCACTAGCAGACGACATAAATCCCGTTCAGCAAATTAACATGTTGGGCAAATGTGAACGATAAAACGATGGGTATATAATACGTGTAGGGTTCAGAGCATTCTTACCGTTCATATTTAGTACCAGACTCCCCGATGAGTGAAGATACCACACGAGAATCATTTATTTTGAAAATGTGCTTTCCGTCGACCTTGGCAAGGGGAAAAACTCTGCACAGTCAAGTCTGTCGAAGCTCGATGAAGGTTTCGAATCGCAAATAATTAAGAGCATAGTCCTTTCTCCGAGTTAAAATGAGGTCTCTATGAAAGATCATCACTTTTTAGCTTAACGCTACACTGGAATTTACCAACAGAAATTAAAACAAGAGTTTGCGTGTGACGAACGCACGACACACTTCAGACAGCCCACATAAAAGT
>NC_090248.1:38783394-38933990 GCF_037325665.1 Littorina saxatilis
GGGTGGCAGGGTTGAAGAATTTGTGGATTACCTAAACTGTGCAAAAATAAATATATTGCACCAATTTTCATACCAAAACGAAAACATTCATTCCTGTGCTGTTGTATTCAATGTATGCTATTGAGGGCACTCAACTTGGCTAACTGGAACACTTTTAAGATAAAAGGTGGCCTTTACATGGGTTATTTGACCGCCGCCCAAATAAGGGTACCCCCAAAATAAAACTGATAAAAATGTAATGTACCAACTCAAAAGTCGACTAAAATTCATAATCGCTGTATTTCGAAAACGTTGTTTGTTCTCATGTGTTTACACAACTAGCACATTCCGGCAAGTGTCTATACTCAAAAGAAACTTTGGCAGTACTTGAAACAACCATCTGTCATATAATATATATATGAGACAGTGACAAAAGGTCAGGTGTCATGTCCACTGTCCCGAATGACACACGATTGCTGACATTTCACCATTGCCAACAGAATAAACAAATAAGAAATAGGTAGAAAATGAATGTGAAAACTGACTTTAATTGTTGATCAGTATTTTCTATACCACTAACAAATAATCTACTTGCACATAGCTGTTTGGCAAATGTATGTTGCATGGGACACACTGACATGAAAGTGGAAGATGTTTTTCCCTCTAGAGAAACTACATATCAAGTTACACTTTTTGTGCTCTTCCATTCCAGTTGGCAATCAATTGTTAACGCATGTTATTAGAAAAAATAGAACGAAAACAGATTAGATAGAATGAAAAATGTACTGGTGATGTCATTTGGGACATACTGACATGAAAACGTCACCTTTTGGCATTGTCTCATATACATGCGAAGTAAAAATTATGTGGGACAAAGTCAACAAACCTGTGGCAGTTTTTAAAATATTATTTCGTGAAGATTTGAAAGTGTACTCAAACGGTTGAACTACGCCTCGTGTGTAGACACACATTCCTGAAAGTTTCAACGCAACCCACTTGGTCATTGCTAAAATACATGGATTTTAGTTGACTTGGGTATCCCTCAAATTTGACACATAAACATCTCATCCGTGAGATCGACACATACATCAGTAGGTACAATGGCACAACACTAGAAATATGCAAGATGGCGAAATAAAACAACCTTGTTCTGGATGGATAATCAAGTTGACTTTCTCTTCGTATGCAACAGTGACCCAGTTGTGCCTCAGGAATTGTCGTCGGCTTTTTAAAAGGTACCCGAAGTTTTTGTCACATCTCTTTGTCATGTCAAGGGTATCCTTATTTTGACGGCGTAAATGATGATGTAAAAAAAAAAATTTGCCAGATAGCGAAGATGCGAGCCTTTAATGGCATAGACAGTTTGAATAAAATGACACAGGAATAAATGTTTGAGTTGGGGTATGAAAATGGGTGCAATAATATTTTTGCACAGTTTAGATGCTGACAGTTTTCACAGGCATGCAAGCACATTTGCAGAGAGCTGTGCTCTGCAGTCCTTCTTAGCAGCATTTGCAGCGTTTTGTTGTACAGCTCTTCTTGCAGGCACACCTCATGAGTTCTCGGCACACGCTGGATACCTCTTGAAAGCTCGTCCAGAATGACTCCCACTTTCCAGCCTTGAACTGCCAGCCCACAGAGTTGGGAAGTCTAATAGGTAGATGGCTCTTCTCAATCTCATGTCCTGCAGCAGCACCTCACTTGTAAGGGGATTATGGTCAATTTGGCAGCTCTTTTTACTGAAGAGGTACCGTCTAGCACTGTTTACACCCAGTACGTTGCTGGTTTTGTCCTACAAATGTACACCAAAAAGCTCTTGTGCTGCCCTGTCAGTGGTACTCAGCTTACAAAGAGGAGCAGACAACCTGAAGAAAGTTTGAGTGACGTCTTCAAATGCTTGCCATACTTCCCAAGCCTTCTGTTTCCCCAATACCATTGAAGAACGACATAGTGTCCCAGCCTGTAAGGCTATGCAAAATGGGCAGACAGGGTGACTTCTCTTGGCCAATGGCTTTGGCAATGTGGCGATACACTTCACGAGCAGAAAAAAACGCAACACAGCTGGAATGAGAAGCAGACTGTCTGGCCTCCTCTACATCCATGGTGCAGGAAATCAGCCTGGGGTACCCTTCACACAAAAGATGAAAAGTGACATTTTTATTTGAATGTATTTGAATAATGTTTACTATCTCAGAGAGTCGGTCAAAGCCGGGTTAGCAAGTCTTCACAAAACAAACCAAAATGAAAGACAATTTTATTTCATGAATTTGTATAATTCTTACTGTTTCAGGTTAAAAAAACAAACAAACACAGTTTCCAGTGACCCAACTGATTCTGGAATCTTTCTGACCGCTACATTTATTCGCTTCAAACAGTCGCTAACAGAATGTTGACCATAGTGAGGGTACGTTAAACCCATCAAATTCACAGAGGTCGCTTACAAATGATGTGCAAACATGTTCCAATTAATACAAATAAAAAAAATCTTACTGTTAAGCTAGACGGGATGTATTAGGTAACAAACCTTGATACAGTAGTACTAGTGAAATCAGCTCCCTTCTGTGGCACCGGAATAATTGCAGAACGCTTGTTCCCAGGAACCAGCATGTGGTGTAACTCTTGTATATATCCTGTAAAAATAAAATTCACACCAATGCACGGTCAACTTAAAATTAGCAAAAGGATGAGAAACAAGCAACAAACCAAAATTGTAAAACTCAAAGAGCGGTACCTCTTCATTTTTCAAAACCACTTATCTCATTTGATTAGCATACACTGTATGCTTTTGTCTGTTACCTACCGTCTTTGAAAGTTTGATCACAACACTGTAAAGACATGGGGAGTGGAGTGTTTTTATCTCCAGCTGGTCATCCTACTATCTGGCCTACCCTCACTCAGTTTTTGACTCTACCCCTCCCCACCTCAGCCGTTTAGAGACTTATGGAAGTCCTTAACGTAGGCAGGACTAATTATCATACCATGAACAATCTCTTTCTCCTCGCCTTTTATTCAGAGTTCGTTTAATCTGTTTAAAATCACCAGCGTGGCGATCATGATTTCCTTACTTGTAATCAACAGATAGATCTAGATCTATTCAGCATCACAATCCAGCTAATGAGCTTGCAAGATTAAACAAAATCTCTGCATTTCAGCGCTTCACCCGATGAATAACAGACCCCAGGGGAGAATCAAACAGTAAAATGATGTGACATTGGTGAATGGATGCGTATTCTTGAAAACTTACCTTCAGAAACGTTGTTTTCGCTCAAATCAAAACACGCAATGTTGCGGAGGCCGCCATCTTGAATTTTCATGCTGCGGATATATAAAATTCTAAAAACGATCAAATTAAATACCAGAACACAAAAATACCCATAAGAGTATTTATGTCATGCATGTATTATCAGCAGACAACTTCTGGTGCTTGGTAAACCATTGAATTTTACATTTGCTGAGTTGGGAATATTTACTGCTGAGCGCTTTTGGTACGAACTTCGTCTGCTGTAAATGCAACCTTTTATTCCCTATCAAAAACAAAAAACCCGATTTCTGAAGTGGCTCTGTATCTGAAATCCCTTAAATAATTATAAGGAACAATATCACAAAGTATGATGTTTGTTGCAAGATGTGAATGATTTATTAGTGCGTCTGCAACATACGAGCCCCACTAAAAGCACATAAAGCAACCAGGCTGTTGATTGTTAGTATGTGTCCAAGTGGAGGGATGGTCTTAGCCCACGTAACAGCCTGGCCACATCTGAGATGGTGAGCCAAGCTCTTTTCACGGGAAGGACTCACTACCCCTTTAATGTTTTCCTGTCATTCCATCCCCGCTGTCCGTGTATTTTTTTTTCATCCAGGAGATTGACTATTGATTACATTTTGCAGATAAAACCACCCAGAAATGTGTTCTTTCTGGAGCAAAATGCCAGCTGTATCTAATAGATCTGCTAAAAGGAAGTGTCGAATCGTTTATAAGAAAAGGAATATGCCTTTAAAGTGTCTTTTTCTAAAAGCAATTAACTTTTACGGTCCAAACTATCGCGAAGCAGACAAAAAACGCAATACGGGCAAATCACACCTCTACTGCAGGCAATTGCCGATGCTCACCAAGAACGCCGTGAAAATGACAAAAACCCGGAGAGAAGAAAATCACACCTCTCTTTCCTAGCCCTGCTAACCACACCGCCATGTTTGTGGTCATTGCAGTTCGTTTCTTGAAAGAGAGAGGGAGAAGCAAATAAGGGTTAGACTGAAGTGAACAAGACAGGGTTATTGGTCGTCTTCCTTCTCGAAGAGTGGGTTTGTATGTATTGTAGTGTATTGTATTGTATTGTATAGGGAGATTTATATAGCGCTTGACGTTCTCTAAGCGCTTTACATATTAATTTCTGCCGTGTGAGATGGAATTTTTCACACAATATATCACGCATTCACATCGGCCAGCAAACTTCAAGCCTATTAGGGCGAGCATTCAACTTTCACGGCCTTTATTCCAAGTCACACGAGTATTTGGTGGACATTTTTAGCTATGCCTATACAATTTTGCCAGGAAAGACCCTTTTGTCAATCGTGGGATCTTTAACGTGCACACCCCAATGTAGTGTACACGAAGGGACCTCGGTTTTTCGTCTCATCCGAAAGACTAGCACTTGAACCCACCACCTAGGTTAGGAAAGGGGGGAGAAAATTGCTAACGCCCTGAGCCAGGGTCGAACTCGCAACCTCTCGCTTCCGAGGCAAGTGCGTTTACCACTCGGCCACCCAGACCTATATGTGTGGTTGTGTGGTTGTTAAGGTGTGTGTGTGTGTGTGTATGTGTGTGTGTGTGTGTGTGTGTGTGTGTGTGTTGTTGTTGTTGTTGTTGTTGTTGTTGTTGTGTGTGTGTGTGTGTGTGTGTGTGTGAATGTATGCATGCGTGTGTGTATGCACGTGTATGTCTGTGTGTGTGTGTGTGTGTGTGTGTGTGTGAGTGTGTGTGTGTGTGTGTGTGCGTCTGTGTGTATGCGCGCGCGCGCGCGCGCGTGTGTGTGTGTGTGTGTGTGTGTGTGTGTAAGTGTGAGTGTGTGTGAGAGAGAGATAGAGAGAGAAACAAGAGAGAGAGAGAGAGAGAGAGAGAGAGAGAGAGAAAAGAAAAAGAGAGAGAGAGAGAGAGAGAGAGAGAGAGAGAGAGAGAGAGAGAGAGAGAGAGAGAGAGAGAGAGAGAATTATTCCTGTTTCACTCTCGCAGTCATCATTTTCCTCTATCAGCAAAAAAACATTACATAGTTAAGTTCAACTTTGACGAATGAAATGGACATTGAATGCGACATTTTGATTAAAATACCACTCACGGATCATGCAAATATTACACACAAAAACAGAGAAATGAAAAGAATCCCTTGGAGAGCCGAAACCTCGTGCGAAACTTCATGTTTGCTGCAGGATCACATTAGCCGCATCAGCAACGATACATCTTGACTTTTTTTCCTTATCCTGGCGCCAATGACAAATGACCCGAGTTCCGAGGTGGACACATGCATTCATCAACCAATACGCGTGGGACTATGGTTTCAGTGCAGTCTTATTCTGACGCCATGCCTTTTCTTCAATTAGGTGACAGCTTATATTTTGTCGGACGGGGAAGAGGAATTTGTCTTTTCCTTCTAGAAAAGTTTTCGTTTGGAATTGAAAAAAAAATGAAACAAAGAAAACTGTTGCTGAAACAGTGGAAGCAATTGTTTTGTGCATGGGAGAAAACTTACTTCCGTGCACTCGCGTGTGGCTTGAGGAAGCGACGCGAAGAAATCTGACGGTTTTTCACAGCGTCTGTATAGAAAAAAACCACCGACTGGTTAAACACACACAGAAAAGAACAACAGCAACAGCAACAGCAACAACAACAACAACAACAACAACAACAACAAAAACAACAACAACAACAACAAAACGGAAAGAGAGATAGACCAGCTATAGTAAATAATTGTATCTGGCATCTAAGGCAAACATCAGAAGCAATTAGTCATATTCAATACAATTGGATAAGTCTGCTTCAACCTTTCTGACAGTTCCGAATGACCGCCCAGGTTCACGGAACAAGAGAAATCAAGAATAAATCAAAGTTCTTTCATGCCAAAAGTATCATAGCTCAACAGACTGAATCTCGGTCACATTGATCATAATTCTTAACCCTAATTCGTAAATAAGCTCTGACCATCGTTGGGCCTAAACAAAAATGAACATGAAGGCTGTTTGGATCCATCATTTCTGTATATCTGAACCCGAAATCCTAAACTTCTCTCATGGAAACGTGGACTCTTGTCAACTTAATAATTATCGAGAAGTTAACGCCTTACTGGGCGAATTAAGATCTGGTTCTTTTTAATTGTCTCATTATTATTTGCATGATGTGAAACCGTGCAATCAAAGGGAAAACAACACCACCCAATCTAATCCTAACCATGAGGCCAACAGACTCTGTTCCGAGTCCAACTACTTCTCCGTTTTTATGCCAGCTTCATTAGGTGCGAAGCGGAAGAGGGGGAGAGAGAGTGCGCGTGAAGATTCATTGGATGAGCATGCGCCGATCACACGCACGGGCTCGTTTCATTATTGGGGGCCGGCACGTGAAACCTAATGAAGGCCTAACGACGTTTTATCCTGATTGACCGACCCTGCCCCCTCTTTGCCTCCATCTCTACATCTCTGTCTGTCTTTCTCTGTATCTGTCTGTCCGTCTGTTTCTGTCTGTTTCTGTCTCTGTTTGTTTTTGTCATTTTATTCTGATTGACATACCAGCCCTATATCTGTGTGTTTCTGTTTATTTCTCTCTATCCCTCTGTAATTCTGTGATTCTTTGTAATTCTATTGTGATTAGCTACCAAGTCTTTTTCTCTGTATATCTCTGTCTCTGTCTGTCCATATCTTTCTATCTCTGTCTCTGTTTGTCTTTGTAGTTTTATCCTCATTGCCACCAGCTCAATCTATATCTCTCTCTGTGTCTGTCTCTGTATCTGTCTGTCCGTTTCTGTCTATCTCTGTCTGTTTCTGTCTCTGTTTGTCTTTGTCGTTTTATCCTCATTGACACAAGCTCTATATCTCTCTCTATGTCTTTCTCTGTATCTGTCTGTCTGTTTCTTTTCATCTCTGTCTGTTTCTATCTCTGTTTGCCTTTGACATTTTATCCTGATTGAAACCAGCCCTATATCTATCTGTTTCTGTAATTCGCCTCTGTGTATCTCTTTCTGCCTCTGTCTGTCATTGTAATTTTGTTCTGATTGGCATAAGGTCTGTATCTCTGTCTCTGTCTCTGTCCATCTCTTTCTATCACCGCCAGTCTGTCTCTGTTTGTCGTTGTCATTACACCCCCGGTATAGGGGTGTGTATAGGATTCGGTCGATGTGTTTGTTTGTTTGTTTGTTTGTGTGTTTGTGTTCGCATATAGATCTCAAGAATGAACGGACCGATCGTCACCAAACTTGGTGAACAGGTTCTATACATTCATGAGACAGTCCTTACAAAAATTGGGACCAGTCAAACACACGGTTAGGGAGTTATTGGTGGATTAAAATTATACAAGGACTTATACAGGGACATATTAATGGTCAAAGGGAAATAACCTTCTCAGTTGGTGGCAGTGAGAATGGTTATTTCCCTTTGACCAACGGGGGTGTTTTTCCTACCTCGGAGGAATTTCTTGTTTTATTCTAGTTGACACAGTGGGAATGTTATCCTAACTGTCTTCGCTCAGTTCCTTCTCTATATCTCTTTAAGTCTCTGTTTGTCCTTCTCTGTCTCTATCAGTCTTTTTCTGTCTCTGTCTTTGACATGTATCCTGATTGACCGGCCCTGCCACCTTTTTGCTTCCATCTCTATCTGTCTGTCTCTGTTTGTCTCTTTCTATCTCTGTCAGTCTGTATCATTTTATTCTCATTGACTATGGCCCTCTCTTTGCGCCCATCTCTATCTCTGTCTGTCTCTGTTTGTCTCTTTCTATCTCTGTCAGTCTGTATCATTTTATTCTCATTGAGTATGGCCCTCTCTTTGCGCCCATCTCTATCTCTGTCTGTCTCTGTTTGTCTCTTTCTATCTCTGTCAGTCTGTATCATTTTATTCTCATTGAGTATGGCCCTCTCTTTGCGCCCATCTCTATCTCTGTCTGTCTCTGTTTGTCTCTTTCTATCTCTGTCAGTCTGTGTCATTTTATTCTCATTGACTATGGCCCTCTCTTTGCGCCCATCTCTATCTCTGTCTGTCTCTGTTTGTCTCTTTCTATCTCTGTCAGTCTGTATCATTTTATTCTCATTGACTATGGCCCTCTCTTTGCGCCCATCTCTATCTCTGTCTGTCTCTGTTTGTCTCTTTCTATCTCTGTCAGTCTGTATCATTTTATTCTCATTGACTATGGCCCTCTCTTTGCGCCCATCTCTATCTGTCTGTCTCTGTTTGTCTCTTTCTATCTCTGTCTGTCTCTGTTTGTCTCTTTCTATCTCTGTCAGTCTGTATCATTTTATTCTCATTGACTATGGCCCTCTCTTTGCGCCCATTTCTATCTCTGTCTGTCTCTGTTTGTCTCTTTCTATCTCTGTCTGTCTGTATCATTTTATTCTCATTGAGTATGGCCCTCTCTTTGCGCCCATTTCTATCTCTGTCTGTCTCTGTTTGTCTCTTTCTATCTCTGTCTGTCTCTGTTTGTCTCTTTCTATCTCTGTCAGTCTGTATCATTTTATTCTCATTGACTATGGCCCTCTCTTTGCGCCCATCTCTATCTCTGTCTGTCTCTGTCTGTTAGTCTTCCCCTGTCCGTCTTTAATTGCCAATTTTATTCTGATTGACAATTCTGCTCCCTCGTTTCTTCCATCGTAATGTCTCTGTCTGTCTGTGTCTGTCCGTCTTTCGTTTTGTATGTCCGTCTGTTTTATTATACGTATTCCGACTGACCGCCTTGCACTCTCTTTACTTCCATCGCTGTCTGTCTGTCTCTCTTTCTCTGCTTCTCTCTCTCTCTCTCTCTCTCTCTCTCTCTCTCTCTTTCTCTCCATCTTTCTCTCTCTGTCTCTCTTTCTCTGCCTCCCTATCTCTCTTTCTCCCTCTCTCTCTCTCTCTCCCTCCCTCTCTCTCTATCTCCCTCTCTCTCCCTCCCTCCACCTCTCTCTTTCTCTGCCTCCCTCTCTCTCTCTGCATCCCCCTCTCTCTCTCTCTCTGCCTCCCTCTCTCTGTGTCTCTCTCCCTTTCTCTCTCCCTCCCCCTCTCTTTCCCTCCCTCTCTCTCTTTCTCTCTCACGCTCCCTCCCTCTCTCTCCCTCTCTCTGGATCTCTCTCTCTCCCCCCTCTCTCTCTCTCCCTCCGTCCCTCTCTCTCTCCCTCTCTCTGTATCTCTCTCTCCCTCTCTCTCTCTCTCCCTCTCTCTCTCTCTCTCTCCTTCTCCCTCTGTCTCTCTCTCCCCCCCCCCCCCTCTCTCTCTCTCTCTCTCTCTCTCTCTCTCTCTCTCTCTCTCTCTCTCTTTCTCTTTATCCTTATCAATCAGCCCTGCCCATTTTTTTGCTTCAATCTCTTTCTCTGTCTATCTGTCTTTCTCCTTGTTGTTTCCGTCCGTCAAGTTTGTTTCTTCTTTTTCTACGAAAGGTCTTTTTACATTTAGTCAAGTTTTGACTAAATGTTTTAACATAGAGGGGGAATCGAGACGAGGGTCGTGGTGTATGTGTGTGTGTGTGTGTGTGTGTGTGTGTGTGTGTGTGTGTGTGTGTGTTTGTGTGTGTGTGTGTGTAGAGCGATTCAGACTAAACTACTGGACCGATCTTTATGAAATTTGACATGAGAGTTCCTGGGAATGATATCCCCGGACGTTTTTTTCTTTTTTTCGATAAATGTCTTTGATGACGTCATATCCGGCTTTTTGTAAAAGTTGAGGCGGCACTGTCACACCCTCATTTTTCAATCAAATTGATTGACATTTTGGCCAAGCAATCTTCGACAAAGGCCGGACTTCAGTATTGCATTTCAGCTTGGTGGCTTAAAAATTAATTAATGACTTTGGTCATTAAAAATCTGAAAATTGTAAAAAACAATTTTTTCTATAAAACGATCCAAATTTACGTTCATCTTATTCTTCATAATTTTCTGATTCCAAAAACATATAAATATGTTATATTTGGATTAAAAACAAGCTCTGAAAATTAAAATAAATAAAAATTATGATCAACATTAAATTTTCGAAATCAATTTAAAAACACTTCCATCTTATTCCTTGTCGGTTCCTGATTCCAAAAACATATAGATATGATATGTTTGGATTAAAAACACGCTCAGAAAGTTAAAACGAAGAGAGGTACAGTAAAGCGTGCTATGAAGCACAGCGCAACCGCTACCGCGCCAAACAGGCTCGTCACTTTCACTGCCTTTTGCACTAGCGGCGGACTACGTTCAATTTCATTCTGTGAGTTCCACAGCTTGACTAAATGTAGTAATTTCGCCTTACGCGACTTGTTATGATATATTTTGTTTAATACTGCATTAGTTTCTACTAACTGTTTATTTATTTCTTACTCTATAAGGAGTTAGAAACAAATACTCTAATGTGTGTGTGTGTGTGTGTGTGTGCGCGCGCCTGCGTTCGTGTGTGTGTATGAGAGTGCGTGCGTGCGTGTGTGTGTTTGTGTGTGCGTATGTGCGTGCGTGCGTGCGTTTGTGTGTGTGTGTGTGTGTGTGTGCGTATGGGTGTGTGTGCGCGCGCAATAATCAGCGCCTCTCGACAGCAAATTCTTCACCTCCTTTTTCTCAACCCATCATTCAGAGTTGCTGTTACGAATTTTAATCGGTTTGCTACAAAAAGGAAGACAAAAATGTGATGCAATTTTGAAATTGTCATTGTGGGCATCAAGGTACAAAAACAGAAAAACGAAGACGAAATGATTTTAAAAAATAAAAAATTTCTGTTTGATTTTATTTATTTTGCTGGATCTGAGGAATTTGCACGAACCCTTTTGGAGTTTACAGTTCAACTACTGTTTTGAAGATCTTCCATTGATATCCATTTTAATCTTGTAGGTAACAGATTGAAATAGGGAGTCCTGGATGGATTGATATTCATTTATGTATCTACAAACATTGTAAAATAACTATACAGGAGTAACATAAGTGAACATCAGTGAGACTTGATATCAATATACTCACCACCTTCTTTGTGTTTCTCATTGTCTTTCTATTTTTCTTTCTTTTATTAATTACAGGGTTGAGGTAGCGGGATGGGGGGGGGGGGGGGGGCATTTTTTTGTCACTTGGATATCTGATCCCAGCTTTGTCAGTCTCGCCCACTTGTGTACAATTTCCGGTTTTCTTTTCTGCACGTGAAACGCTGTCGTCTATCCGAAGGGGTGCGGGTCAAAGGTCATCAAGGGCATCACGCGACGGCCATTCTCGTGACGTAGTACCCTCTGACTGTCATGGCGGCGGGGAGGAGACATTTCCATAAAGGCGCCCGGCTTGAGAAAACAAGATTGCATATGGAAATTCCCCGAGTAGCGAATCGAGAAGGAGATGGGTAAGATCTCGCGTGTGTATCGCAAAAGCCGCTAGCAAAGCGCTTTTCATTCGCCCGGCGTTCCTTTAGAGCAAAGAGCAGGAGCGGGGCGAAATTTGGTTATCTCAATACCTAGTTACCGTTACCATTGTCCGCGTGAATTTCCATGGAAATGCAGGGCCCCTTGAGGCATCGAAGAAGAGAAAAAAAGGAAAGACTGATGCAGGAATGCAATCTTCATAAAACACTTTTACGACGCTTAGACTGGGATCGAGTGCTTCTGTCGTTAGTTGCTCTCATTTATGTTGCTTCTCCTTGTTTTTTTCTTTTTCTTGTATCTCTTTATTGTTGCTATCTGGTTCCTTCTCTGCATTCTTTCACTCTGTTGTCTCCGGCTCATCCTTTCCCGCGTGAATTGAGATCAGCGACAAAACATTAAGAGCGAGCCTCTTTAGTGGCGTCTTTATGTCGATGCGTTCTCTGTGACAATGATGAACAATATCTCCATTTACTGCTTCAAATTTGATCATGGCGTAAAGAGGGTTGGGGAGAGATTAGGAGGAAAAGAAAGAGAGAGAGAGAGAGAGAGAGAGAGAGAGAGAGAGAAAAAGAGAGAGAGAGAGACAGAGACAGACAGACAGACAGACAGACAGACAAGACAGACAGAGAAACAGAAAGAGATAAAGCTTAATTTGACTTTTTTTTATGAATTAAAAAAGAAACTATGGCTATGTGGCTGCGCCGTTGAGAAGAGACAAAACGAGATGATATGCAGACAAGATATCGCTGTGAATTGGTTCCCATTTATGTGCGTCAACCAGTGTCTTTCAACAGACTGATTTAAGAAGAACTTGCGCGGAACTAAAAGATCAAAAGAGAACACAAAGGGGACATTTTGACAAATTTGAGATTACGCAGCTCAACAGACCAGTCAAACGTACCAGCCCACGCCCCCCCCCCCCCCCCCCCCCGCCTCCTCATCTATTTGTAAAACATAATATTACCAATTATTTTCTGGTAACACATCTAAGTTTTCTGTCTCGTATTTATTTTTGTGTCTGTCTGTCCGTGTGTCGGTTAGTTTGTCCCAGCGTTTGAATCTGTCCCTCGTTCTTGACAGCCCCCGGTATACCGGTACCATTTTTTTTATGATCTCCTATTCTCAGCAAGACATACATTCTTATCTTAGTTATTATGTATTCATTGTTAGCAAACATCGGCATTATTCATGTTTTACTTTAAACGCAATCATTGTTATTTATAGATCACAGGCACTTGATGTAAGTAGGTCACACACGTGTAAATGTTGTGCCCAGTCCTTGTTTTTGTTTCTGTTATTATTTTAGTTAGCAGGTCTAGTTGAGCACGTATTAAGTATCATGTACCCACTACTAGTCATTGTGCATTTTAGTTAATGGACTGATGATGTCATTTGTATGGAGTCGACGCACGTGCGAGGATATGTATGTGTGGGAGGGGGGGGGGGGGGGGCGCGGGAGATGGAAGCTTGCTGTATGTTATGTAATGTATATATTGTGTGTGATACGTGGAAATGTGATACTATTTATTTGCATGTATGATACAGGTACAAATGTGATAATTGTAGGCTTATACTAGTGATTACTGTGTGTGATACATGAAATGTGATATGAATGCTGTTTTTATATGTTATACTCTTATTTTCTCCCAAGCGCAAGACAAATTCTTCTATGAAAATTGAAGCCAATAAAATTTGAGTTGAGTTGAGTTGAGTTGAGTTGAGACGTCACTGCACTCTGATACTATCCCTTTTATGTGCCTGGGGCATAGCTTCCTGTGGACATTTGGCGCTTTACAACAGTTGACTATCACTCTCCCCATTGTCATCTGTTATGCAAACCGAAAAAAATCGGGGAGATAAAAAAAAGAAAAGGGCCAAGAACACACAGGCTCCCTTGACAGACGACCGCCGATAATGGTGAAAAAAGCCTGTTTGTCGGACGAGCGTTCCGTTTCTGACATGTGGGGAGAAAATCCTTTGATGGCTCCAGATATCAACCATCTTGTTAACGGGGGAAATGCTAGCAGGCTTCCAAACTCCCAACACCAAAGAGTACTGTTACCCAAATGGGAAAATACAGCGGGCTCGAAACTCCGACACCAAAGAGTGTCGTCGCCCAAATGGGAATACCAGTATTGATCTCTTTTCTTCCCCGCTGTCTCTCTCCCGCCACTTTTCAGTACTACTTATGGTTTCACTGATGCCTTTGTCCGCTGGGAAAGGGCGAGCTGCTGGCTTAAGTTGATCCCCTCGTTTGTAAGTCTGAGCACAAAGGGAAAATTGCTGTGTCCAGAGCACATCTGCGACTCAGTGTGAGCTCGATGAATTACCTTTTTTGGAAGGGAAAAGTAATCTTCGTACCATCTACGCAGACATGCTCTAACTCCACCAGGGATATGGGTGCTAGCTGGGTTTATTTTTCTCCCAAATGTACCGACAAAGGCAAAACAATATCGGCAAGTTTTTTTAGTTTTTTTAATTTAATTTTTTTAAAGTTTAAGACAGCCCTTGACGTTTCCTTAATAACCACAGTGAAAAAAATGTCAACACATCTGCTGAAATAACGGGACAGTTTTCGGCGATTTGAAATAAGTTTCGGCTTTTTTGACAACTGCTGACGCCAGAAGAAATTCCTATATACTAATGCGTTTTTATCTTTAACACTTACTTTGTTGTTGTTGTCGTTTTTGGTGGTGGTGGTGGTGTGCTGTTCAGGGTAGGCAATCGCAATGTCCGTTTTCGTTGATTTTCCTTATTTTCGTGCTATGTCTAGAAATATAAAGAAGTAATTCATCAAAGGTCTCAATTTGTGTTTGCATACCACAACTGACGATGAAGAGAGACGTGATTGGTTTTATGCAAAATAAGAACAATTTGATAACATAAATAATCATTTGTATAAAAAATAAAAACCAGTTGATAATATACGCATTACCGAATTATTTCTACAAGCAAAGACGTATCAACAAAGATATGAACAAATAAAGTAAACATGAATAATAACTGCAAGAATAAATCGACGATCACAACAGAGATGAATTTCACAATTTCATAACTTCACAAAAACTGAAACAACCTACAGCAAAGAGATCAAGTTTGCTCCGGCCATTTTACCCCGTCTACTTTTCAATTCTACCCGCGCGGCAAAATGTCGACCGGTGTCAGCCTCGCGGCGATGGCCCCCTAAAATTTAGTCCCCGGGGAGGGATGGGCCTAGTTGGGCCCGTCTGCCCATGTTTGATGGAGTTCTCGCGGTTAGCCTGTGGGGACACTTTCTCATTTAGCTGCTGTTCGTCCGGGGAGCAATGGGTTCCCCCATTTTCTCCCCCCACTGTCGTCTTTCATTTGTTTCTTCCTTGACTGTCACCACAGATAGTCTCTTACAGTACTTGGTGTTTGGAGGTTGCGGTAGTTGGGATGAGTGGGTGATGGATGGGGTTGGAGGTTTGGGGGCGGGGGGGGGGGGGGGAATAAGGGGTGTTTGAAGAAGGGGTAAGGGTGTATGTGTGTGTGTGTGTGTGTGTGTGTGTGTGTGTGTGGGTTCGTGTGTGTGTGTGTGTGTGTGCGCGTGCGTGCGTGCGTGCGTGCGTGTTTGTGTGATTGTGTGTTTGTCTATTTCAGTGTTTTAGACTATTTGTCCGAATAGTGATGGGGTTGTTCATTTTCTTCCCACACTGCTGTCCTTCATTTTTACATTCAGCCAATACTTGACTGAATGATTTAACGAGTGCGGAGGGAGAGGTTGTATCCCTAGGTATGTGTGTCTGGTTGTACACGCAATCAAAAGACCAAGTACGCATGCCAAAGATATGTAATCCATGTCAAAGTTCGGTGGGTTATAAAAACATACACACAAAATAGCACGCATCCCAAAGAACAGGAATATGGCTTCCTTAATGGCGGGGGAAAACTGCCATACACGCACAAAAAAAATACTTATGCAAGATACCAGTGTACGTGGGACTTGCAGCCCATGAACTGAAAAAAAGTAAGTACAAAATGGACGTTCGTTCGAAGCAGTATTAAACTCTTCACGCGCTGATCATGAGTCTCTTCTCTGTAGAACTGAAGAACGCACTGCGGGAAATTCTAAAAGTAACACACACCAAAATGGGGAATTTGTCTACACGATACCATGATCATGTATAGCCCACCTGGCCAGATGATACTGGAGGTTTCACGAACACAAACACTTCTCATGGTGGAAAGTGTACCTTTAAGAAACATTTTAAACGCGTTAGGGCAGACACAGCGCACATTGATCCATTATGATAAATTTTAACAAATACATTGTCAGTACGCCTCGGACAGCATGTTGCATTTCCCCATTAAGGCTTTTGACTGCGGCTTGAATGTTCCATTGAAAGCTTGTCAAAGAAAGCATAAAAACCGTCTTCCATTCATGTCTGTTTTCTTTTCCCGTGACTCGCATTGGGTCTGGAAGATCTATGCCAACTACAAGCAAAGGACGGGTAGGAAGGCATGATATGCAGTATCCGGCAATAGTAAGCACCGGTCTGGTAGTGATCACTGCTACAAATGGTTTTCAGACGCTTGTTTGGGCTCCTGCATAATACGGATCTAGAAACACTTCTGTATGGCCGTGGCACTGTTTAGGACACTTTTTTTTGCGGCAAATGTAAAGGCAAAATCCTTCTCGTGAAAACACTTCGACTCGCCATCGCTAAAGCGTGTGTGTGTGTGTGTGTGTGTGTGTGTGTGTGTGTGTGTGTGTGTGTGTGTGTGTGTGTGTGTGTGCGTGCGTGCGTGTGTGTGTGTGTGTGTGTGTGTGTGAGTGTGTGTGTGTGTGTGTGTGTGTGTGTGTGTGTGTGTGTGTGTTGGGAAGGGTGAAAGGGAGCGGACGAGTTTCAATGCATTCTATTGACTGAATGGTTAATCACGCTTCCGCGAGCGTTTTCTTCTGTGGCTGTCTCTTTTAGTATCTGGTGCTTGGAGTCTGGGGTGAGCGAGAATGTGCGAGGGAGTGCGCAAAGGATGAATGGCTGAAGTTGGTGGTGTTGATCAATTTACAACATTCAACCATCTTTCTAGCGATTTTTGTCAGAACAAACTTAGTTGCACATCACTGCCAATGTGAACAGCGCAAACGCTCAGTCTACATTGAAGCAACGATTCTCAGCCGATTTGCACATCCAAGCTTGTCCGGTCACATTAATTCGATTTTCATGGGTTAGCTAATCAATGAGGAAGCGCGATGATAATTAAAGGCTACCCAAGTCGCCGCTAAATCGTCACGAATTTGAATTGCGCTCACCTGAGTTTTGTGTCACTGATAAGTCGAGACTAATTTGCTGGGAGTGTTTTCATAACCAACTCAACTTCTCGCCGACAAGGCGACTTCTAAGCGACTTCCAAATAATAAAAGTTGGTTGTAAGTCGGCCATGTGAACGAGACTTTATTCACCAGGTCCGACAACTCTGCAGACAGCACTGAGCCACAGGAAATGACGTTGTCAAGTGCGTGAGCATGCCAGACTATTTCTTTTTACAGTCGGCAACGCAGCGCCCCGCGATGTTCGGGAAAGCGTGAAAAATAGTCTCGTGAAAATTGATGAGCTCCCTGAAACCAAGAAAGACCTATACTGGGAATTTTGTGGAACACAGCTCGTAGAGTGGAAAATCCTAGATTGCTTGTATGTACTTACGGCTTGAACCGCTGGGGGAGAGGCGAGAAGTTCTGGGAAGAGTGTTGGTGTATGTGTGGGCTAGAGTTTGGAGTATTATCTCAGTCTTTAACTTTTTGATTTATTTTATATCAAGGAGATTTATATGTGTTTGTAGAGCCTCTGTGGAATGGCTGTTATTTCTTAGGGGAAGACTGCAGTATTAATAGAGATGGTCTTGGGATCTAAAACAGAAACCTCGATCTTTATGGAGGGAGGCTACGCATATTTGTTTATGAAAAGAATCTTCTGCCGCAGTGTCAAAAACCCGTAGAGGAAAAACGAAAGTATTTGGCCTAATTGTTTGCTGTGGCTTTTCTTTTCCTGCGTCAGATGTTGGTCAAAAGGTATGCTGATTAACTTACGCAGTTACGGAGACCTAACTGGTAGATGAAACTGGAAGACATTATCCTGTAGAACGTACATCCAAATTAAAGATGCCTTCTTTTTCTTCTAAACGAGCATGTATGACTGATATGTCCAGGCTGTGACCATCCCTCTACTTGGACAGCACTGGACTTTATAATCCGAGGGTCACGGGTTCGAATCCGGGCCGGGACGTGTACGGGTAAATCTATTGTGCAGACTCAGAGACAGTATCCATGTCCCACCCCGTGTCACCACTGACAACAGACCTCGGTCATACTGCTAGGAGTGCGGGTGGCTGATTACACCTACACAGGCACACAGCTGGGTAGCGCGGTTCGGTTGTTGCCCGCTGTCCAGAGGAAGCGACCCTGAGAATACCTTTCCAGCGATTGAACACACAAAGTTATGGAAATGAAATGAACATGAAACAAAGCAAGTATGAACAGCATGGCCTGGATGTTTTCTGTGCACATAGAGAGAGAGAGCGAGAGAGAGAGAGAGAGAGAGAGAGAGAGAGAGAGAGAGAGAGAGAGAGAGAGAGAGAGAGAGACAGACAGACAGACAGACAGAAAGACAGAGAGAGAGAGACAGACTGAGAGAGAGAGAGAGGGACAGAGACAGACAGAGCGAGAGAGAGAGAGAGAAAGAGACAGAGAGAGAGAGAGAGAGGGACAGAGACAGACAGAGCGAGAGAGAGAGAGAAAGAGACAGAGATAGAGAGAGAGGGAGAGAGAGAGAGAGAGACAGAAAGACAGACAGAAAGAGAGAGAGAGAGAAAGAGAGAGAGAGACAGACAGAAGACAGACAGAGAGAGAGCGAGAGAGAAAGACAGAAAGAGAGAGAGAGAGACAGAAAGACAGACAGAGAGACAGAAAGACAGACAGAGAGAGAGAGAGAGACAGACTGAGAGAGAGAGAGAGGGACAGAGACAGACAGAGCGCAGGGCCGGACCCAGGGGGGGGTTCCAGGGGTTCCGGAACCCCACCCCTGGAAAAAGCATGTACCTTGCTTTGACTTTTACTAGTTTTAGCACCAAAACAATGCTGCTCTTAAGCCTCAAAACAAGGCCCAGAATGCACCAGATTGCACAGATTTTAACCGTTTTTCAAAATTTTTCCGGGGGAGCATGCCCCCGGAACCCCTTAGTTCGCGCGCCTGCTTTGCAGGCGCGCGCTTGTGGCTTCGCCACTTCGCTGATTTGCCCCCCCCCCCCCAAAAAGGAGGAACCCCCCCCCCTTACAACTCATTTGGTCCGGCCCTGGAGCGAGAGAGAGAGAGAGAGAGAGAGAGAGAGAGAGAGAGAGAGAGAGAGAGAGAGAGACAGACAGAGAGAGAGAGAGACAGACAGACAGACAGACAGACAGACAGACAGAGAGGGAGAGAGACGGACAGAGCGAGAGAGAGAGAGAGAGAGAGAGAGAGAGAGAGAGAGAGAGAGAGAGAGAGAGAGAGAGAGAGAGAGAGAAAGAGAGAGAGAGTGAATTGAATTGAATTGAACTTTATTTAACAAGGATTAAGATTTAAGGCTACGCCTTTTCTTACAATCTGTCCTTGGGACGCATAGACACACAATTATATAATTAAAAAAATTAAAAATTAAAAAGTTAAAAAGTTAACCAACAAAAGGAGGTCGGAAGACTTCAGCACGTGATAATAAAGATGACGATGATGATGATGATGATGATGATGATGATGATGATGATGATGATGATGATGAAGATGAGGCATGGAGACCATACATATGTGGTTAGTTCGAGAAAGAGAGAGAGAGAGAGAGTGTATGTGTGTTTTCTGCTAAATACATCTTCTTTTTTTTTTATTTGGTGTTTAACGTCGTTTTCAACCACGAAGGTTATATCGCGACGGGGAAAGGGGGGAGATGGGATAGAGCCACTTGTTAATTGTTTCTTGTTCACAAAAGCACTAATCAAAAACTTGCTCCAGGGGCTTGCAACGTAGTACAATACCTCTTACGACATATGCTGGGGAGCATCGGGTAAATTCTACCCCCTAACCCGCGGGAAATGCATCTCGTTCCTTATTACAAGCTAATGTCAATGTGCAATCAGCAACAACAGAAAAATCACAGGAAGCAGCGAGGCTGTTGATTGTCGGTATGTGTGCAAGTGGAAGCCACCCCCCGCGGGTTATTATAGGGGGAAGAATTTACCCGATGCTCCCCAGCATGTCGTAAGAGGTGACTAACGGATTCTGTTTCTCCTTTTACCCTTGTTAAGTGTTTCTTGTATAGAATATAGTCAATGTTTGTAAAGATTTTAGTCAAGCAGTATGTAAGAAGTGTTAAGTCCTTTGTACTGGAAACTTGCATTCTCCCAGTAAGGTCATATATTGTACTACGTTGCAAGCCCCTGGAGCAATTTTTTTATTAGTGCTTTTGTGAACAAGAAACAATTAACAAGTTGCTCTATCTGACTGGGTGGCCGAGTGGTAACGCACTTGCGCTCGGAAGCGAGAGGTTGCGTGTTCAGGCCTGGGTCAGGCCGCAATTTTCTCCCCCCTTTCCTAACCTAGGTGGTGGGTTCAAGTGCTAGTCTTTCGGATGAGACGAAAAACCGAGGTCCCTTCGTGTACACTACATTGGGGTGTGCACGTTAAAGATCCCACGATTGACAAAAGGGTCTTTCCTGGCAAAATTGTATAGGCATAGATAAAAATGTCCATCAAATACCCGTGGGACTTGGAATAAAGTAAAAAAATTCCATCTCACACGGCATTAAGTCTCAGGAAACATGTATACACGCATGCAGGAAAAAAAAATATGGGTAGCGCCGTATGTATGGCAGCTCGCTTTCCCCGGGGAGAAAGCAGCCCGAATTTCCATGAGGGTAACCTCACTGGACTGTAAATCCAATCCAATCCAATCCAATCCAATCCATCCCATCTCCCCCCCTTTCCCCGTCGCGATATAACCTTCGTGGTTGAAAACGACGTTAAGGACACACACAAAAAACATAGGTGTGGTAAAGGTAACATAGCCAAAAAAAATAGGGTGAGAAGGAATGCAATCACTTTTTTTTTTCTTAAACTTTTTTTTTCTAATGTGTACAAATTAAACCTACTTGACAGGGAAATAAGTGTGCGACTCGAACACTTTCGCTTTCATTGCGTTTTCTGCACTGGTTTTTTTTTATTTTTTTTTTATTTTTTTTTTGACAAATGTAATAAAAAGTTATAGGGTCGGCCCCTGAAAATACCAGGGTAGGTCGGGTTACCGTAACCACACCTATTTTTTAGGCCTAAACACCAAATAAAGAAAAAGTGGAAGTTTGTTCTCATCTCATGAAAAAGCCTTGACACATCTGTTGTGGTTTCCATGTTTGGTTACACGAGCTGACAACGAGTAGCTTTCAAGCATTGTCAAGCTGTTTCTTCTGTTTCATAAATCCGCCGGATCAGACTTTGAAACATTTCTGAAAGAAAGTAACAATTTTGATGAATTTATTGGATTGAATCGAAGTCAATATTTTGAGCGCTCTATCTAAATGGGTTCTTTTATCTTATCTTTATTTTAATGGAAAGGGAAATAATTGAAGTCGCTTAAAAAAAAAGAAGATAAAAAAGCCCTCCAAAAGAGCATTATTACGAGTAATTTGATAGCCAGACCAGCATTGGCTAACATTGGATCTACGAAGTGTGCGTGACTCAAGAGAAGCAACTCTGTTTATCAAAATTAGCTGAGATGCACGTCACGATTGTCTTTCTTGTGCCCCCTTGGCTTGAGTAGGGAACGACATCTGTGACACTCGCCGCTTATCTTAGATTTTACGATGTAACAGACCGACCGTAAATCAAACGAACAGACAAAGAGACAGACATACTTGTGGCGCATGAAATCTGAAATGACCCATAGGAATTCCACACACACACACGCACGCACACACGCACGCACACACACACACACACACACACACACACACACACACACACACACACACACACACACACACACACACACACACACACAAGCACTACACACAAACACACACACACAATGTGGGTTAGTTAAGGAGAGGGTAGGGGGTTAAGGGGAGGGAGTGGGAGTGGGTTAGTTAAGGGGTGGGAGAGGGTAGAGGGTTAAGGGGAATGGATAGATGGTTAAGGGGTGGTAGAGGGTTACGGGGTGAGAGGGTAGAGGGTTAAGGGGAGGTAGAGGGTTAAGGGGGAGGGTTAAGAGGAGGGAGTGGGAAGAATTAAGGGGAGTGTGTCAAGGGTGCATTTGGCAGCACGTGGGGAACATCCCAGGTGGTCCCCTTGGGGGACAATTTATAGTGTCCCCAATTGTGCCCCGGGGGACACACTCGTGACACCAAATGGTCCGCCGGGTAGCAGTTTGGGTTACTGAAGCGAGAAATATAAATCTAAATTTGAGGCGACTCCCAATAGCGTTTTTGTAGTGTACCCCATTGATTCGGGGGCCATTTAGTGGGCGAAAACCGCAGGTATATCTTTTTCTCCTACTGTCCCCTGAAAGGCCTTTCACAGTTAGGTGCCCTCAGTATAAAGCGTGCTTACACTGCCTGTGGCCTCCACTGTATGTAATTCTTAGTATATGTGAAGTATTTTATGTCTGTAATCGCCTGACACTGCATGGCAATTGTCCTTGTTTTTTAAAAGGACAGTAAAATGTGGAGTCTTGAATCCTGATTACCTTGATCTGAGGTTAAAAGGATAAGGATAGTATAGGGATAAGATTCATATAGTCCTGTGAGGTTACCATCATGGAAAATCGGGCTGCTTTCTTCCAGGCCCGTGTGTGTGTGTGTGTGTGTGTGTGTGTGTGTGTGTGTGTGTGTGTGTGTGTGTGTGTGTTTGTGTGTGTGTGTGTGTGTGTGTGCGCGCGCGCGCGCGCGTGTGTGTGTGTGATTGATTGACAAAATCTCGAACAATTATAGAGATAGATGTAGAGGGTTACGGGGTGGGACTGTTTCAACACAGTTGCGTAGATGTGCTTTGCGAGGGCGTGTGCTTACTGACACGTTTGTTGTACTGTAGTTTGACTGTTTTTGGCTCACGTAAGTGTAGCCTATGCGATCGTAACTTTGTCTGTCTGTGCGTGCGTGCGTATGTGCGTATGTGCGTATGTGCGTATGTGCGTGCGTGCGTGCGTGTGTATGTCTGTGGTAGAAACTCTAACATTTGAAGACGTCACATTACATTGACGTCACATTATGACGTAAGAGGGTTAGACGTCACGCGAAGAAAGTACTGAGAGTCTCGGTCATTATTATTTTGAGCGGGCCGAGACTAGTGTACATGCAGACAGACAGATCTAGATCTAGTGTCTCGCTTTCTTGCACAGTTTCACCTATGCTCTTTCTGTGTGTGTGTGTGTGTGTGTGTGTGTGTGTGTGTGTGTGTATGTGTGTGTGTGTGTGTGTGTGTGTGTGTGTGTGTGTGTGTGTGTGTGTGACGGGGTGATTGAGTTTGTGTTACTGTTTGTCGATTTCTTACGTGAGCCTTGATGGCTTCGCCTCTTGTTTGTGTGTGTGATTGTTCTGATCAGTGTTTTTTTTTTGTTTTTTTGTTTTTTTTTGTGTTTTTTTTGTTTTTTTTGTTTTTGTGTGGGTTTTTTGGGGTTTTTTTTTCAATTTATTTTCGTAACCCCTTTACGGTGTTTTATGTTCCTGTTGGTTGTAAGCAGAAACTCTGAAAATGTTTGAAGTATTGTCATGCCTTCAGGATACACACAATCTGCAACAGTCGACGTTAAGTGTATTTAAGTTTGTTTTGACCAAATCCAAAAACAAAGAGACTACCAACGTTCCAAAGTTCTGAATAAAAAAACAAGAAAGGTAGGTTGTTGGAACGTTTGTTTTTGACCAAATTATATTATTGATATAATCATTCATTCGCGACATTGTGACTTCCTGGCAAGCGGCCGAACATTCCATCAAGATACGTTTTTGTCATTAATTGTTTGTCTGTGCACTTAAAAGACCGTTGTGTTGATATATTTGTGACTGTAACGTATTGTTTTGTCATAACAAACGTTCCAACAACTTACCTTTCTTGTTTTTTTAATCCGGTTTTTTTTTTACCAAAATTGTTATAGCTTGAGACTGACATCGATTTTTTGCCTTCTGAAAACCGATCGCGTGCACATGTGTTTTATCTTTTTTTTCTTCTTAAAGTCATTGAAGTTTGGATTTCCTTTGAGGGGTTTTACAAGTTCAGCTGTCTTTTAAGTGCAAACCGAGCCAAGGAAATGAAAAGGAGCTTGCAGTGCCTCCAAATCTAATTAAAATTAATCATTCATTACTGTGACGCACTGAGGGCCACGTATCATTGATTTTGACATCAAACGTGGAAGCATTCATTTTTAAAGCTGGCCTAAAAAAACTTCTACGCAATGCTTTGCCGGCTTAATCTTACCTGCAGTTCTTTTACAAATAATTATATAGTTGGAAACTGATAACATATATATTCCATTCCCAGAAACGTTTTACCAGGTTATTAGAGCTGCCCTGTGCGGTTAAACAAATACGCGTTAGCTTTAGTATTGATTTATTGATTGATTTATTTATTTATTGGAGTGAGTAAGCGAGCGATTGATTGAGTGAATGATTGAGTGAGCTTCATGTGTAAAACAGGAGCAATGGAAAAGCTTAAAATACCAAAAATCGATGTCAAGCTCAAACGCTTACATCTGTATTATTAGGCTTACTAGCATTTTTTGAGCTGATTCAGTGTTTCGAATCTTTACACCGGAGAAAGAAATGTATATCAACCGATCGACAATTTTGTTGTGTGCATTGTAAATCCTGTTCTACTTTTATCAAGGGTAAATGGTAGAAACCATGAAGGCAAAAACAAAACAAAACACGTCTTGAGCAGGATAGCACGCTTTTCTGTATCTTTATTCTTTTTAACTTTCTGAGCTTCTTTTTAATCCAAACATATCATATTTATATGTTTTTGAAATCAGGAATCGACAAGGAATAAGATGAAATTGTTTTTAAATCTATTTCGGAACTTTAATTTTAGGCAAAAGCTTTACGCACTCCGAGTGTATACAGGATCGACGAGTCTGTATACACTCCGGCAATGAAAAGCTCTGTTACAAATCTGTAGCCAATGAAATGCCCCCTAACAAGTCGTTAGGAAGTAACCAATGAAAAATCAGTCAGACGTATGGACTTCCGCTATTACTTTTTCGGAGTGTCGAGGGTTGGCAAATAATGTACATTCACATAGTATACAACCGTTTTTAGGTCGATACACACTCCAAGCCTAGTGGTAAGGCGTCCGCCCCGTAATCGGGAGGTCGTGGGTTCGAACCCCGGCCGGGTCATACCTAAGACTTTAAAATTGGCAATCTAGTGGCTGCTCCGCCTGGCGTCTGGCATTATGGGGTTAGTGCTAGGACTGGTTGGTCCGGTGTCAGAATAATGTGACTGGGTGAGACATGAAGCCTGTGCTGCGACTTCTGTCTTGTGTATGGCGCACGTTAAATGTCAAAGCAGCACCGCCCTGATATGGCCCTTCGTGGTCGGCTGGGCGTTAAGCAAACAAACAAACACACAAGGTCAAAATGAGTTCGGCTCATTTTCTCCCTGACCGGACGCTACAGTCCTACGCGAATATATCAAAACACAAGTACAGAGTTATCTTCCATAAGGTTTTCGCGAGCACTAATCTGAATTTGAGATCCGTGTTCGCGAGACGAAAATGATTGCAGACTGGCCGACTTCGACAGTGATCTACGTTCTGTTCTTCACAGTTATGATAAAGACATCGTTCTAAGGTCAAAAGAAGTCGACATTTTGGGACTGCTGCCGGAAGGAGACCGTAATATATGGTTTCATCACTGTAAACTGGTTACAGAAAAAATCGTCTGCTCCAGTTGGCGCCGAAACCAAACGGTTGATTATCACGTGACACTTTTGCCATATTTAGAGTTGTTTGCACAGTTAATACAGCCGCGAAAAATAGCTCGTTTGAAACTGTCTTACATATCAATTCCTTTGTAATATAAAATTACAAAACACCATGAAAAATCATTATCGACGATCGCGAATCTGCTTATATCAATAATACATTACAAAAAGCTCTAAATATGTATAAAAAAACAACAACATCGGTTTCCTTGCCAGACAAGGAAACTCAAGGCATCCTGTCAGGGAGAGAATGAGCCGAACTTACTGGCTCTATGAAGTTGTCTTTAGCAAGTTTTGCCTGAGAGACATCTCGGCTGTCAATCAGGACAATGCTATATGTGATTCGGAGTAAGAATATGTAATTTAATCAACTGCTCTGCGTTCCTATCACAGAGTGGTGTCGAATGGCAAATTCGCTTCGCGACCGGAAGTTAAAGCCGGAGTGTATACAGTGGTCAGGTCTTGTAATATACTCCGAGTGCGTATAGCCAATGCGTTAATTATAATCATAATTTTCATATTTTATTTTTCAGAGCTTGTTTTTATCCGAATGTAACATATTTATATGTTTTGGGAATCAGACAATGATAAATAATAAGATGACATTATTTTTCGATCGTTTTATAAGAAAATAGTTTTAATTACAATTTTAAGGTTGTTAATGACCAAACTCATTAGTTAATTTTTAAGCCTCCAAGCTGAAATGCAATACCAAAGTCCAGCCTTTGTCGAAGATTGCTTAACCAAAATTTCAATCCATTTGATCGAAAAATGAGGGCGTGATAGTGCGGCCTCAACTTTCACAAAAAGCCGGATATGACGTCATCAAAGACATTTATCAAAAAATATGAAAAACACGTCTCAGGAGCTCTCGTGTAAAGTTTCATGAAGATCGGTCCAGTAATTTTCTCTGAATCGCTCTACACATACACACATACACCACAACCCTCGTTTCGATTCCCCATCAATGTTTAAAACATTTACTCAAAATTTGACAAAATGTAAAAAGAGAAGTATCATTTTTTAAATGTTTTTGGGGCTACATCTTTGAAACTTCACAAATATCCAGAGTTTGATGGCCTCCAAACATGATACAAGTATGGGTGACCGTCGTCAAATTTTAAGGTCACAGTGGGTTCATGTTTTGGTACCAAAATAGGAAATCCTGATTTATATGCCAAACGTTTTGAAACAAAGAGCTTCTACATTTCCAACACTACTCGTAGCAGTCAAGACCCGGCTTCGCCCGGGTGTTTCTGATCTTCACTCTCTCATAAACTTCTAGAATTGTATTACAATAAGGATAAGAATAGATGAAAGTGTATGCTTATGAATAGATTTGGAAGATATATAGATAGATAAGATAAGATAAGATAAGGTAAGATTCACCCTGTCGAGACGCGATACAACGCGATTTCATGGATGAATCGGAGGTATACCGTATTATATATATCCCATGACCAATCAAAGCTAATTAAGGGGGCCAGGAGGCCCCCATTCTATACGGATAGTTTCGAGGTTTACCATGGGCAGCGCCATTTTGTTGTGAAATACATCAGTTTGTGTACACAGGAAGTTGTGACATCCGTCACCCTATGGGAGGGGTGAAGGCAACATTGTTCATCAGTAGAAAGTTGTGAAATCCGTCACCCTATGGGAGGGGTGAAGGCAAAATTGGTCATCACTGAGTTTGTGTAACACAGGAAGTTGTGAAATACGTCACTCTATGGGAGGCGTGACGGCAAAATTGTTCAACAAAAACATCATATGCCGAACTGTGCAGGGTTAACCGCAACAAACTCAAACCATTCATACTACTCTGCATTTGAGTGACTTATATACCAACATTTTTATGTCTTATTTTCAGCACAGGTGTAGGAAAAATCATGAACCAAAATGTTATTTATTTTCTAATTTAACATTTGTTTTACAAATTTGACCATGGCCTTTCAAACATACAGTGACATTAAACATTGTTATGTTAAAAAAAAAGAAAAAAAGATTTTGTGCACAAATCAGAAAATACATTGTACATTTTACCTACAGGCCAAACAAGAGATCCAAGCAAGTTGCACTGTTGTCAAAAACAGGCGCTTGCATTTGGATGTGTCCAATGATAGTAGGTTTGGTTGTGATCAATCAGAATAATGTAGGAATATAAATGTATGACAGTTTGGCATGATGACATGTAATTCACATATGCTGAAATATAAAATCATACATCATATAATATTAATATGGCTGTTGCCATGACCATGAACCCCAAGAAAGGTTTAATGTTATGTAAATCAAAATACCAAAATCAAGCACCTATTAATCTGGTCTACGGCGCGGGAAGATTGAGGCTTTCGTAAAAGTTCAACGTTGGCCAATAATGATTTTAACAATGTTGTGTCGTTTTGTATTATCTTGTATTTTGTTGATCAATTGATAAATATTTCTTCCCAACATATTACAAATCAAACAGAAATAAAGTCTTAGAGAACTACAATAATTATTGTTGCCGTCAAAACCTTGCAAGGCCTCAACCGTTCTCACGAGATCAGTTACATTTTCTCTCTCTCTCTCTCTCTCTCTCTCTCTCTCTCTCTCTCTCTCTCTCTCTCTCTCTCTCTCTCTCTCTCTCTCTCTCTCTCTGTATGTATGTCTTTGTCTGTGTCTCCCTCTGAGTCTCTCCGCTTCTGTCTCTCTATGTCTGTCTCTGTCTATGTGTGTGTGTGTGTGTGTGTGTGTGTGTCTCTCTCTCTCTCTCTCTCTCTCTCTCTCGCTCTCGCTTTCTCTCTCTCTCATCTGACTCTTGGCACACAGGTCAAAGCTGAGGTTAACTTGAGTGCACGTGTACCTAGGAGGGGGGTTGATTTCTTGAATTAGCTGAGGGCGGAAGGAAATCGCTCACCTTCCACGTCCAAAACGTAGTGATATTGTCACGCCAGATTAGTGCGGTAGCGTATTGTGCTAAGCAGGAAAGCGCGCTTTTCTGCCGGTATTCTTGTTAACTTTGCAATTTCCGGAAAACATCCACTTTCACTTTGAGACTGTTCTGTTTACATTCGACACAATCAAAACCACTTTGCAATACTGAAATAACTGTTTCTGTGTTCGAAAGCTACTGCCAATCGTTATTATGTCCCCTTAGGTACAGTTTTATAACATTATTGGCACATGTAAACAGGAATTAATTAATGTTGTCACTCAGCATTTTTTGTGTTATTCTCATCCACACTTTCAGCACTTCCCCCACCCGCCCTCCCTATCTCAGATGTAATTTGTGAATGACGTTTTCAGCCTTCAATCCACTATTTAACATAGTAAGTCAAGCTTTTCAAACCTTATTAATAATTGCTTTGATGTTTTGCTGATGTTCAGTTTATTATTTAATAAAGATCTCATGGTTCAAAATTTCATATTGTTTTTTTCAAAAACGTGCGTGTGTTCCATTTCAAACTAATCTCACTGATGTGAACTCCATTATTACTGTCACATCTGTTTTACAAATTACACCCATAATCCAAACCAACGCGCAAACACACACACACACCACAACTACACACATATGTACTCGTTACCATTAGCCAACGCTCGTCACAACACGGTCAGTCTCAAGTCTAAATAATAATAGTATTTATAAATCATAACTCATTTTCTTCACATCATCATAGAAATAATGTTGCTTCACATGTTCTTTGTACAATCGTTGGTTTTCACAATAAATATTGCATTACTGTAATTGTCTTAATAATAATAATAACGATTACTTATATAGCGCGTAAACCTCGTGGTGACGAGCCCAGAGCGCTTTACACTTACACAATCATAATACAAACAAGGAAAGAGAACTAAATCCGAATAAATTCAAACATGGTCACACACACCCACACACGCACGCACACACACACGCAACAATATCTTTCCAAAAACAAAACTCAAAGACCACACAAGCTATTGCAACCTACTCCTATCTCTGGTCTCTCTTCCTGGGTACAATGGTACCTAAGACTTACATTCAAATGCTTACATTTCCATGCTACCCACATTGTCAAAATACCAATAATCATTCAAAACAAATGTTAACTACTACCTAACTTCATTTCAGACCCACACCCATTATTATACACACATTTCACATTTAAACCATTAGTCGGCCCCCTGTCGATATTTATCGATTGTTTTTTAGGTGCCAGGCTGTCTACAACAATAATAATATTATACGCATAACTACCTTTCGTTGCGCGCCAGTAGCTGTTGGGTCACTAGGCCAGTGATAACGGCATACAGATGTCTCGTCTTACCTGTTGCGGGGGAAAGATGAGACCGCGGGCTGTATTTTGGGATCCCAGGCTTTACGCACGAGTTGTGTAGAAGAAAAAAATCGATATACCAGATAAATGGCTGTTATATCTTATTTCAGAACATTTCAAAGGTGCACATAGACCTGTTCGATCTTGACTCTGGCTGTCGTCTGTGTGTCTTCCAACCTTGCGTCTGTCTTTGTCTGCCTGTCTGTCTAACAGTCATGACCCGGCTTCGCCCGGGTGTTGGCAGAGCCCCCCCCCCCCCCCCCCCCCGAACCATTTGCTCCAGTAACTATTACATTTGGAGTTTTGTAAATCTATGAAAGAATGACTCATTAAAGACAAAATGTGTTCACTTAATTTTGACAGGTCAGAATGGTTAATCACACAAGCATTCGCCAGTTGGTCATGATAGAATTATTTCGCACCTCATTTGCTCAACTGTCATATGGAACAATTTACCAGACAACATAAAAAATAACCACATCTTTAGGCGAGTTTGAAAAGTAATTATTTTCTTTTTACATTTAGTCAAGTTATGACTAAATGTTTTAACATCGAGGGGGGAATCGAGACGAGGGTCGTGGTGTATGTGTGTGTGTGTGTGTGTGCGTGCGTGTAGAGCGATTCAGACCAAACTACTGGACCGATCTTTATGAAATTTGACATGAGAGTTTCTGGGTATGATATCCTCAGACATTTTGTTTCATTTTTTTGATAAATGTCTTTGATGACGTCATATCCGGCTTTTCGTGAAAGTTGAGGCGGCACTGTCACGCCCTCATTTTTCAACCAAATTGGTTGAAATTTTGGTCAAGTAATGTTCGACAAAGCCCGGACTTCGGTATTGCATTTCAGCGTGGTGGCTTAAAAATTAATTAATGACTTTGGTCATTCAAAATCTGAAAATTGTAAAAAAAACATTTTTTTATAAAACGATCCAAATTTACGTTCATCTTATTCTCCATCATTTGCTGATTCCAAAAACATATAAATATGTTATATTTGGATGAACAACAAGCTCTGAAAATTAAATATATAAAAATTATTATCAAAATTAAATTTTCCAAATCAATTTAAAAACACTTTCATCTTATTCCTTGTCGGTTCCTGATTCCAAAAACATATAGATATGATATGTTTGGATTAAAAACACGCTCAGAAAGTTAAAACGAAGAGAGGTACAGAAAAGCGTGCTATCCTTCCCAGCGCAACTACTACCCCGCTCTTCTTGTCAATTTCACTGCCTATGCCGTGAGCGGTGGACTGACGATGCTACGAGTATACGGTCTTGCTGTGTTGCATTGCGTTCAGTTTCATTCTGTGAGTTCGACAGCTACTTGACTAAATGTTGTATTTTCGCCTTACGCGACTTGTTTCTTCTTCAGCGTTCCATAAATTCTCTTGACGTGTGAGCTCGTTTGCACATTTGGGTTCCCCACACTATACTCTGAGAGCATAGTCAGCTTCACTCAGCTTTCGTTGGGTAGGCATGCTGGGTATTTTTGTGTTTCCATTACCCACCGCATCGTTTCCGTGCGCACTTGGTCTTGTGCTTGCGTGTACACACGAAGGGGGTTAAGTCACTAGCAGGTCTGCACATACGTTGACCTGGGAGATCGGAAAAATCTCCACTCTTAACCCACCAGGCGGCAGCGACCGGGATTGGAACTCACGACCTCCCGATTAGGAGGCCGACGTCTTACCACTGCGCCACTTCGCCCGTCATATAATTAGTAATTATCTAATGTGGACATGTCCATATTACTATGAAGACAAATTTCTGCACCTCAGGGATATTCCCCAGTGTAGGTGCGGCTACCACACAGAGACTGATGAACATCATTAATTTTGTTGTATTGTACAGTACAGATATATGCATGTATTGTCAATTGATAATATGCCAGAGAATTATAAGTTTATACAAATATTATTGAAAAGCAACCCACAATATTTCCAAAATGTGTACCAGACTATTTTTTTTAACACGTCCATATTTCTATTCTGAAAAGCTGGACTGATTTATGGTGAATTACAATTGGTTGTAAACAGAAAGAACTTCAGTTTCATGGAGTGTACTTGTCTGCTCAAGTACATTAATACAGCAAGTCTATTGCAACCGGAGGGGTACAGCGAAAAATCTAAACAAGCCAAACCATGGTGTGATCATGTGTGTTGGGAAATTGTCTTTTTCTTTCTTCATTTGGTGTTTAACGTCGTTATCAACCACGAAGGTTATATCGCGACGGGGAAAGGGGGGAGATGGGATAGAGCCACTTGTCAATTGTTTCTTGTTCACAAAAGCACTAATCAAAAATTTGCTCCAGGGGCTTGCAACGTAGTACAATATATTACCTTACTGGGAGAATGCAAGTTTCCAGTACAAAGGACTTAACATTTCTTACATACTGCTTGACTAAAACCTTCACAAAAATTGACTATATTCTATACAAGAAACACTTAACAAGGGTAAAGGGAGAAACAGAATCCGTTAGTCGCCTCTTACGACATGCTGGGGAGCATCGGGTAAATTCTTCCCCTAACCCGCGGGGGGTGGAAATTGTCTGTTTGTAATTCACAATGCAGGGTGAGTCCACAGTATGATTGCCGAAGACTTGCGCAATTGCGACCAATGTCTTCTAAAAGTGGATTTGAAGACAGTCGATATTTGTCAGGAGTGATCTGAGTTTCGCAATGAGAGGCTGAAACTATGCTGGTGAAGTCCGGCTGTAGTGATAGACCCATATATAGTGATAGTCCGGCTATAGTAATAGAATTTCTGGGTCCCGGTCCCAGTTGTTCATGTTCTTTGTTAACTTAGTCCGGTTGTAGTGATATTTTTCAGTCCGGATATAGTGATAGTCCGCTTGTAGTGATACTATTTTCAAGTCCCGGGGAAGCTAAAGTCCGGCTGTAGTGATAATGTTCGAGAGAATCTGCCTTTACCAAAATGGCGAGCAAAAGCCAGCCACGCACTGTGCTTACCCTGAAGCGGAAAATTGATCTGACAATTTTTCATTTAACCCTTATGTCTAAGTGGCCCTTCTCTTCTCTCTCTCTTCTCTCTCTCTCTCTAAAACAAACACACACACGCACGCACACGCACACACACACACACCGGCTGTTGAACTGCCAGGACGGGGGTAGGTTAACACAGGACATTTGCAAGCCTGACAAAGACGACAGAAGAAACGTCACAAAACGAAATCAATAGTGGTTCCAAAATCACCTTGTTACTGCCTTGAGGCTAGTCAGGTTAATTGGAAGACGTTTGTGTGTGACACCGTCACCCAGTTGACCTAAATTCATGTGAAATAAAGTGTACCCTCGGCGTCATTTGGCACACATGTTCGGTTGTATTTCACCTCAAAAACGAAATAAAACCGTTCTTTTTAAATCTCCAGAAAAAACCCATCGAGTGTTTTGAATGGGGGGGGTCTTAAAAACGAGGAACCGGGAGGGGGGAGGGGGTCATTGTAATGGGGTTCCGGTGTACGACTGAGGTAGTTCAGTGTGAAAGAGTGAATACGCTCAGACTTATTCTCCCAAGTGAAAATACAAGCCAGTCACCAGCGAAGAGCATGTCTCCACATGTGTTCCTTCGTGTCCTTGTCCTCGTGTGGAGACACGCCCCTCGCCAGTGACTAACCCACAGTGTCACGTGGGAAGTGTGACCCTTCGAGGTTACGACGCTCGACTTTCAGGGGCGCTTAGCGTCCGGTTTGAAACGCCAGCGATTCGAAGACAGTGAAAAGAAAGCACGCTCCAGTTATTTTTGACAATGGGAGGTGACAATGAACTGGATTTTCCAAAACTCCAAACTAAACTTAACAAAACTCATCGAAAAACATGTTCCATATGCACTTTAGCTGAGTTTATTTTAGCATTTTCAGAACTTACCTCGGCAACTTCGTCCATGTTTACAATCGACACCGGATATGACATCCCCCTGATTTCTGAAAGGCCATGTAAGCGTAGGTTCCTAAATGCGAGAGGCCGCTACCTCGTAATAGAGAGAAAGAGCGGAGAGAGAGCTAGTTGGCGGTCCAGGATAAATGGTCTGTGCCCAAACCCTAGTAGTGTTGTGCATGTATGTGTTGTCATGTAAACCCAATATAGAAAATACAGAAAAGTGACTTTGTGAATGTTACAGTCTATTGTAAAACGCATGAAAACCTTTCGCACGCACAAACATTTTAAATGTGGTCGGATTGTCAGCTATTTTCAACTTCCTGCATAGCACGCATGACTGAATGTATACCATTCAAAAAAAGTTAAGGACCACTTTTTTAAACGCATGCCATACAGAAATGACATGGTTAAATGATTTAATTTTTTCTGTATTGTTTTATTGAAGAACTGACTTAGGACTCTCTCCAGAATATGTCACGTCAAACATGCCAGCGAAAACAACGCTAGAGCTTGTTACTGTTGACGACCCTGTGAAGGAAATCACGAATAACACTGTGAAAGGCAAAGTTTGACAGTGATATCCTCCACGCTTTTAGAGCGCTAACCAGAGATATAGCGTGACATAGCAAAGTGTGTGGCACGCACTGTGAGTTCAGCTCACTGACCGGAAATAGTTGATGTTGTAAATCGTAACTGGGGTATTGTTACACTTTACCACTCCTTGGACATTGAGGGGTTGTCCAAGTAATCGGCCGGGAGGGAGGAAGCCCGGATAGATGCGACAGGAAAGCACTAACAGGTAAATGGAATAAGCATACGAATATCGCTAGAGTGTTTATCGCATAAGTTGAATCGACTAACACTGTAAACTGTAAACATAGCAGACAGATATATAAGACAAGATGTCCACTATTTATGTTGTGCAGTGCGTCGTATAACCTGTCTGAGAGGGAGATAGTGCCCAGATGACAAGTGTGAAGGATCTGAGAAGCCGCCGAAGTATCATAACTCTAGACCAGCATAGCTGAAATTCGACGGGATTTCGCGAAGTTATTGCAAGGTTATGGTTGTCCGTATAGTTGGACCATAGAGGTCACATTGGGGTGTGCACGTTAAAGATCCCACGATTGACAAAAGGGTCTTTCCTGGCAAAATTGTATAGACATATATAAAAAAAATGTCCACCAAATACCCGTGTGACTTGGAATAATAGGCCGTGAAAGTATATACTCGCCTAACACGCTTGAGATTTACTGGCCGATGTGAATGCGTGATATATTGTGTAAAAAGAAATTCCATCTCACACGGCATATTGTAAACGCCATGAGCCTCCCCTCTGGGAGGGTATGTGCGTAGAAATACTCACTAATAAATAAACAAACAGGACGAAAGGAACTGACGGTAGACCGAGGTCGCCAGTGGAAGGAATTAGTATTCAGATACATTTCCTAGTGAACGGCCATAGACGCTGTGTAATTCTGTGTATGAACAGAGTTAAAATATGTCTATAAGATATTAAGTACATAAGATATAATGAGTGTTTAGTTGGCAGATCAGACGGTGATTTGAGTCTGCCGGAATATGAACTGTAACTGTTTTTCTGACTACACACTGACGAGCCGTGAATCGATACCAGTAACGTAGATATCGTGTGCCTGTGAGTTCACGGACTGTTTGTGTATTTCTCTACATAAGTGAAGGGTAGAGGGTTTTGTTAGTGAAATTGTGCACGGGATTGTAATCTCGCTTTGTTTTTGCATCCAAACCTGTGAGTACCTGATTTTTGAATACCTAACATTTATGTTCATGATTGTGTGTATTTCATTTGTGTGTATGTTTGTCATACCTGTATAATACAGTGGAAGCCGGAACCTACATTCGGAGTTGTGTTTGTCCCTGTATGATAGCGTACTAGCGCATTTGCATTCATTCACAGCCGACCCTCTGATTTCAAATGTACGTCGTGTTTGGTTTCTTTGGAAAGGTTATGTATGGTTCTTACTTTTTTGACTGAAGTGATAAGTGTATGTTGCTTCAAATGGAGACAATTGTAGACGAAGCCGATCATGTCTCTTTTATTCTTTTGGCGGCGAGCTATCACCCTCGCCGGGGTTTGTTTACTTTGCAAGGCGATGCTGCTTTTCGTTGCTAGCGCGCTGTAGCGTTTGCAGCAGGGACCTTATGACGGGAAGTACAGGGAGCAGCCGTGAGAGCGGGTCATGACCTATTTAGCTGCCAACCTAATCGTTTTAGCTGGGTACAGCCGTGCTTGGCATATTATGTCAACTCGTTTTGCATTTTAAGAACATCTGATACAAAATATCCATCTAGATCAGGCTTATCAAGTGCCTACCCGACCACCCCATGAAGCACAGACTGAGCAACCTCACCAAGAACCGGTTCAAACGGAGCAGTTTTGTACACGAGAGCAAGAGACTTTCTCGACAGTACAAGGAAGTCCTCCCACAGAACACTCTACCTCTGACTCAAGAAGAAGAGGAAACTCCCAAGGCAACAGAGAAACCAGGCATCCAGATCTGCACCAGTGTTCCACATGTTACCTCAGGAGAAGATCAGAATGACACAACTCGACAGGCACTCACCTTAGCCCTGATCGACGAACAGTACCCAAAAGAGGCGTGGATCCATGTATACACCGATGGATCAGCAACTAACGCCGTGCTCAATGGAGGTGGTGGCATTTTGATCCAGTTCCCTGGGGGACATACAGCTACATCCAGCGTTGCCACTGGCAAACACTGCACAAACTATAAAGCAGAAGCAGAAGCTCTCATGCAGGCCGCCTCCTTGGTTCAGGACTCCGCAGACCCTTGCTACCAAGTTGTCTTCCTCTCGGACGCCCTTTCAGTCCTTCAGGCCCTACCTAGAGAACGACAAACTCCCACAGCTGGCCAAAGCATTACAGATGGTCAGACAAACCAGAAGAGTTGTCCTCCAGTGGATACCAGCACACTGTGGGATACCAGGAAATGAAAGGGCAGATGAGCTGGCGAAAGAAGGAGCCGTGGAAGATCAACCTGAAAACACTGTCAGCTTTAGTGAGCAGAAGACAATCATCAAGGCATTGATGAGGCCAAGGACAAACAGAGATGACTACCACACAATGTCCAGAGAGCAGCAAGTCAACCTCATCAGGCTGCGTACTGGCCACAACAGGCTCAATGCTCACATGAACCGAAAGTTCAAGCTGGCGCCATCACCAACCTGTGCCTGCGGTCAAGAAGACCAAACAGCGGAACACATCTTACAGCGATGTCCCTTACTAGATGAGGAACGAAAAGAAGTGTGGCCGTCACCAACTCCCTTGCAGACCAAACTATACGGCAGTCGACAGGAGTTGGAGAAAACGACAACATTTATCACCAGTGCTGGACTGATAGTGTAACCTCTGCGAACGCCAAGAAGAAGAAGAAGAGATCAGGCTTAGATTCAGAAAGACTTGTATTTCGGCAACAGCACGATGACTGATGAGCGACTCAGTCACGTAGCGAGATATGCGGTTCGTAAGTGTCACGAGATTTTGTCGAAGTAATTCGATGCTAACCCTGCAGACTTATGTTTTGCCACATTTAAAACACATTAATTATGTGGTTAATTGTTTGTTTCCATGTTGATGTGTTATGTACAATTAACACACCCCCCCCCTTTTAAGACACCCCACCCCACACCCTTTGTAAAGAGGGCCCCAAAGGGTTTAAAATCGTGATCGTGATTGGCGTTTTTTGACCTTTCTGTGACCGTGATTGCCGAAATTTCCATTTCTGTGATCGTGATGGGACTTTGCCCGTGATCCGTGATGACAAAAAAAAATCAAGTCTCGTGATCGTGATCGTGATTTGTTTTCGTGATCGTGATGGGCATTATTGCAAAGCATTTTATTTTCAACGTACATTTTTCACAGCTGTATCACTCTATGATCCTCTATTCGTCAAGGTGTTTGTGATCGTGAAAACAAAAATCAAGGTAACTGTGATCGTGAAAGCTAAAATTTCCCTTCCCGTGATCGTGATGATACCCCCCCCTTTGGGGCCCTCTGTAAACATAACCCCATTTTAAGACTCCGTCCTTTTTAAGACCTGAACTTCTGAGATTTTTGGAGGTCTGTTGGTTTGTTTGTTTGTTCATGGGGTGAAACTCCCACGGCTTTTACGTGTATGACCGTTTTTACCCCGCCATTTAGGCAGCCATACGCCGCTTTGGAGGAAGCATGCTGGGTATTTTCGTGTTTCTATAACCCACCGAACTCTGACATGGAGTTAGTACAGGATCTTTTTCGTGCGCACTTGTCTTGTGCTTGCGTGTACACACGGGGGTGTTCGGACACCGAGGAGAGTCTGCACACAAAGTTGACTCTGAGAAATAAATCTCTCGCCGAACGTGGGGACGAACTCACGCTGACAGCGGCAAACTGGACACAAATCCAGCGCGCTACCGACTGAGCTACGTCCCCGCCCTGACTGAGCTACGTCCTCGCCGGCCCTGACTGAGCTACATCCCCGCCCTGACTGAGCTACGTCCCCGCCCTGACTGAGCTACATCCCCGCCCTGACTGAGCTACGTCCCCGCCCTGACTGAGCTGCGTCCCCGCCCTGACTGAGCTACATCCCCGCCCTGACTGAGCTACATCCCCGCCCTGACTGAGCTACGTCCCCGCCCTGACTGAGCTACATCCCCGCCCTGACTGAGCTACATCCCCGCCCTGACTGAGCTACGTCCCCGCCCTGACTGAGCTACATCCCCGCCCTGACTGAGCTACATCCCCGCCCTGACTGAGCTACGTCCCCGCCCTGACTGAGCTACATCCCCGCCCTGACTGAGCTACATCCCCGCCCTGACTGAGCTACGTCTCCGCCCTGACTGAGCTACATCCCCGCCCTGACTGAGCTACATCCCCGCCCTGACTGAGCTACATCCCCGCCCTGACTGAGCTACGTCCCCGCCCTGACTGAGCTACATCCCCGCCCTGACTGAGCTACATCCCCGCCCTGACTGAGCTACATCCCCGCCCTGACTGAGCTACGTCCCCGCCCTTTGGAGGTCTATAAAGAGCGTTTCAATGTACTCCATTTTGTTAACTCGAACCTACGACCTCACGACTCTAACCGCAGTTCACTAACCACTGCGCTAGAAAGACTTCCTTGCGAAGGGAAAAACTAAACTTGTAATGCAAAAAAGTTCTAAGGCAAAGGCACCCGATATTGAACTCGGTACATTACAGAAGATAAACTTTTTTCTTTTTTCTTAAAGTTTTTATTTTTGGCAGCAAGATAACGTAACAAAGCAGGCACATGTTTGGTTGTCTTTATAGAACCTTTTCTTGAACATATATGGCGGGTAAAGACACTGGTGATTTGTATTTCTTCAAACCGGTGTCTTGTGCCTTTGCTTGTCCCCAAGCTGTATTGCAACTTCGAAGGGTCTGTCTGTCAGTGTTCGTTTGCTTCAGTGAATGATTTAGGTCAGTCCCTCGTACTCGGCTTGATATGGCCATGGCTCAGAAATGGAGTCTAAAGTTGTGACAAAAGGTGATTTTGTTAGAATGTGTCATTTATATCGTTAAGTTTGAGGAGAACGATGTAACAAATCCAACACAACAAGTCCCGAAGAAATTGGTCATTTATTTCATCCGTAGTACACAGAATAGTACTCATGTGCTGTTCATAACTCTAACAACATGTCACAAGAATAAAACAATGATTCAGTCAAATTATACCACATTCCATGTAAAACAAACATTGCAACTGATACGAAACTCCTGAATAAACATGTATGTACAAAAACAGGATTGAGTGTGAGCCAAAAACCTTATAGAAACAATGCCTGCTCATGCTGTTCATAACATTACACCAATGTGAGCGTGCTACGACTATTAAGATCCAATCATACCCTTTCTTCAGCAAAATTAAGATGAATTATGCATTAACCAACCTACAAACATCACAAGAAAATATCTGAGCGGTTTCACATGCGAAATCTAGCTCCTATAATGCCATAAACCCTTGTATAACTTTCACAGTGAATTTCAAGAAGAAAAAATCAGAAAATCTGATTTAAGTTAGACTACAAGTATCAAGTCAAGTGAGAGATTTAGTAAAGTGACAAAACCTATCAATGCATTAACAACTAGCCCAAAATGAAGCTCAAAATAGACCCACAGGCAGAGAAATCTGTCATTGCTATTTGTTGTTCATAACTTTACACTGTGACAATTTACTTTTTCGAACACGGCAGTCAAACCTTGCAGAACTTTGGCACACTACATATAGTGATAATACATACATGTACAAAGTAGAACACTCATGCTAAGCAAAATCTTGCAACTAAAAGTACTTAGACATAAATCGAAAAAAAGAGGTGGAGTTCATAACTTTACGACAAATTGTATGGAATTGTAAGCAAACATGAACATTTTTGCTAAAAGATCACCCCGTGCTTACACAAAACAGCTTATTAAGGTTACAGAACATACATTCACTAACAACCAGGCAAAAGTCAATGATTTAATAGACCCACAGGCAGAGAAATCTGTGGTTGCTATTTGTTGTTCATAACTTTACATCGTGACAATTTATTTTTTTCAACACAGCAGCCAAACCTTGCAGAACATTAACACACTACATATGATAATAATACATACATGCACAAAGAAGAACACTGGTGCTATGCACAATCTTGCAACTTAGCCATTAATCGAATAAAGAGATGGAGTTCATAACTTTACGACAAACTGAATGGACTTTTGAACAAATATGAATATTTTGGCTGAAAGATCACACAACAGCTTAATATTAAGGTTACAGAACAAAACTCCTGTTAGTCAAAAGCAAGTTGCACAATTTGGAGAGAAATACTGCCTCCTATAATATACTCCTGATCACAAAACACGCCAGAAACCTAGCAAACGCTACAAGTATGGGAAGGCTAACTGGGAACATCTCAAAGCCGATGCGGCTCGAGCATCCCAGTGGCTGCAAGCAATGAACGCTGAGGGCTGTGACATCCACTCGCTATGGTCTACATTCAAAGGCGAACTCCTCACTGCTACTGACCAACACATCCCATCCAACACATGCTCACCAAGAAGCCGCCCACCATGGTTGAACAATCATCTGAAGAAACTGCTAAAAAGGAAGAAGAGATTATACAGACAAGCCCAAAATCTGGACTAAGACCTGTCATCTCCCTCCTACGAACTTGGACAACACATGCTGCAACAAGTACCATGTAATCCGTACCTAGGCGTACCATGTCAGAGGATCTATCATGGACGAGACACGTTGCCAACATCACAAGGTAAAGCCAACTCCACAACTGGATTCCTACGTCGCAACCTACGATGCTGCCTCAAAGAGTGTAGGCGCACAGCATTCATCTCCCTAGTGAGATCCACGCTGGAATACAGCTCGGTCGCCTGGGACCGCCATCTTAAAGGGGACATCAACAAACTAGAGATGGTCCAGAGCCCGTTTTATCACCCAAAACTATAGGGACCGCCCCTCCGGCTGTGTTACCAAGATGCTGAGCGACCTTTGTTTCCCAACCCTTCCAGCAAAGAAGGCGGCAGCAGCGACTGATCTTTCTTCTACAAAGTGTCAACAGGCCTGATGCCAGCACTACCTGCAACAAATTTCATAACCAAGGAGGCTACTGGAAAAAGACGAATCAAACCAAGAATACCAGACCAAGAACATTGTGACTTAACTGGCACAAAACAACAGCCTGAGTAATATTCAAACAATCACTCAAACAATCACTCAGACCCCCCAGTATGAGTTCTCCTACTTTCCAAGAACAATAGCTGATTGGAACAATCTGGAAGAAGAGACAGTCAAGAAAACAGACAGTTCGCGCTGCCTTATTAAATAAATAAGTGCTCTCCCCAGTTCCGCTGGTACTATGCTAAAGATTGGATTCTGCCCGCTTACAGATACTGACACATGTTCATAACATTACTGCACAGACACAGAAAACGCACTGTACATAAATCCGTGAGAAAAATGCGAACACGCATAGCAGAAAAGCATGTTGAAACACACTATTACACACAGAAAGACCTGTTATGAGGAATTCATAATGTTTGACTTTTAGTTGAAGGTGAAAACAAGTGCTCGCTTGTAAGTTTTAGTGGAGTAGTTGTGGAGGACTGCCACGACATCGGTCGACTGAATAAAAAAATTCTGACACTGGTCCAGCTGGCCATTTCCAGCCATCAGGCATCACGGATCTTCTCCAGGTACCTGCCCCAGCACCCCTCATCTGTAATCTTTGTCACCTGCAACAGAAGCAATGGCAATCAGAGAAATGTTTTATGCTAACAATAAATAGCTAGGCAAATACATTATCAGGCCACTAAGTCAGCTGCTCCAGTAATTTCAACTTCCTGTTCATTACAGATCCCTTCCCTTCAGACCTTAATATAAAGACTTGCCCCTTTTTAAGACCTTGCTTTTTCACATTTTTTTCTTCTCCATAGCATGTCATTTAATCTCCACATCACGAGGCCCTCGTTTTAAAGACCTGTCTTTTTTTTAAGACCTTTTCTTAAAAACTGAAAGCAATAAAAAAGGTATACAACTCAACATCAGATTTGTGTTGCAAAGTTATGAACAGCAACAAAACCAAAGCTTTGTTGAGAAACTACCAAGACAGTGTTGCTTCAACCATCATTCCCTCTCTAAAGCTAGTTTCTGCAACAGCAAAAACCTAACAGCTACCCTCAAAACCATAGAAGAATCAGTATTAAATGCAGTTCATAACTTTGCGACAAACAGTAACCATGAAGTAGGCTTGGGATTTGCAACAGCTGTAAAAACCATGAAACGTAAAACAGATTCAAACCAGGTGTCTGAAACAGAATCCACCAACTAACATCACTTTGGCTTCCTGCATAATAACAATACAATTCAGTTTTTGTGCGAACAACACATTTCCTGACAGTGCATAACTTTACATCAAAAATCCGGCGTAAAGTTATGAACAGCACCAACACCACATCACTATCCAGAAACAACTAAGTCTGTGATTTTTCAAGCATATCTCTGTCTCTGAGGCTTATTTCTGCAAAACAATATCACAGCTCACTTCAAAACCATAGAAGAATCAGTATCAAATGCAGTTCATAACTTTGCGACAAACAGCAACCACAAAGCAGGCTAGGGATTTGCAAAGTTATGAACAGCTGAAAGAACCATGAAACTTAAAACAGATTCAAACCAGGTGTCTGAAACAGAATCCACCAACCAACATCACTTTAGCTTCCTGCATAAAAACAAAATAATTTAGTTTTTGTGTGAACAACCTGTTTCCTGACAGTGCATAACTTTACATCAAAAATCCGGCGTAAAGTTATGAACAGCAGCAACACTACATCACTATCCAGAAACAACAAAGTCTGTGTTTTTTTCTAGCATATCTCTGTCTTTGAGGCTTATTTCTGCAAAACTCTATCACATCTCACTTCAAAAACATAGAAAAGCCAGTGTTAACTGCAGTTCATAACTTTGCGACATCCTCACCACACCCAGGAAACAGCATGCTCTGTAAAGTTATGAACATACATACAAAACACAAATTCAAGTTTTCTCGCAGCCTGAAATAAAATGAAGCAAACAACAATATCAGCTGCAGTGTCTTCCTGCAAGAATGTACCAAATAATTATCAACAAGAAGAATATGGTTACTGTTCATAACTTTACACAAATCAGACAATAGACCTCTGGTGCAAAGTTATGAACTGCACCGGTTTTAATTATTAAGAGCATTTTTTTGTTCCATCGAAAACCATATCAAAGCTGACACAGCATTAGTAACACTGAGCCATTTATTTCTTTTCAAAACATATTTTAAACAAAGAAATCTGTTAATTCAGAACCCGCATGCCTCGAATACACATTTTGTGTTGCAAAGTTATGAACAACGGGAACATACGGCTTTGCCGAAATTGATCGAAGTGAAGATAAGTCAAACTGTCAAGTTATTCCAAATCGTTGTTACAAATATGAATTTTGCTACTATTCCTTGAATGGTTCCTTCGATAAGACCTACACAAATGTATGTGCATAACACTACGACAAATCGTACAACAATCGATGACAAAAACCTTGTTTTTTCACTTCCAAAGTGAAAATTCAAAATGTCTGTTCTGGCAACATACATGGGAAGAATCAATCCGACATACATTTCAAACACCACAAGTCGTAGACTAATGCATTGTGACACAATCCACAAAATACTCTGCAAAAACCAGAGGGAACGTAGTGCATAACGCTATCGAAAAAAATTACGACAAAACATTTACCTCTTTTTTCTCCGCTTTCTTCTTTCATCTCGCACCTTCCCAGCTGATCACTCCAGGTCAACCGTTGCTAATGGCGCGAACAACGGTCACATGACTAATAAAAGAGTTCTGGGACCGAAAAAGTCCGATCAAAAATGTAGTGCATAACGCTGTCCTCTTGCGACAATTTGGCAAGTTCACTACTTTGGCTCTGATTACTAGAAAACCCTCGCGCAAATCTAATTTTTTCTTCTGGCAAATAATACTTGATAGTGTTGTGATTATATATATGAATACAGTCAGACGGTAAAAGTTGTTCGATAGCTGATAAAACACAGAGATTCTTCCGCTAGCATTCTTGCGACAATTCGTTATGACCAACGCTTCGGGTGTTTCCGGCCAACTGCTCGGCTCCGCGAAGACCGTTTTTTGAAAAAAAACCTATGCGACGTAATCTGCAGGCTTTTCGGAGTTTGGAAACGTCAGTTTTCGCATGTGTCCCTCTCACAGTTAAACATAAACATGATTCGTATGCAACCTCTGTTAATATGTCACAAGAAAATCACTAAAACACAGCCCGTTTTCTGCACTAAATGCATCGTCATGATCACAAAACGTCAAACGGCATTCCATTTTCGGAAGGAACAGAAACGTAAACATGTGTCCGATGCAACTAATGTGCTTCCGTTTTCTAATTGCAGCTCTGTTTAAAAATATTAGTGATCAAATAAACGAAGCGGGTGAAAATAGCGTTCGACGCCATTTCTGAGCCGTGGCCATATGCACGAGGATAACAAGGAATGGCTGCCCTTTTTTTTTTCTTTTTCTTTTTCTGACTTTTTCGTCTGGTAGACACTCGTTTTGACAGAACGATTTAAATCTTCTCATGTAAAAAGAAGTTCTAACCTTATCGAACACACTTGCAATAGCATTTACTAAATAGCATTAAATGACACAGTTCGTTTGGATGGCTATTTAGCTTGCGTAAACCACACACCTGTTTTCATGGTTTATCTAATCCCTGAGCCGTCGTGAACCCGTGTGATCCACTTTCCTTTTTTTCACAATTTAGTTGTCAGTTTGTGATTTCAATGCGACTCGCTGTATCTGCAAAATTGTGTACCTCTGAATCTAAAACGCAACAAACGGCTGCGAGTCACACGAACTGAGCGGTGGCGGATGACGTTCAAAGAACTGGCGCCATGCAGAACATTCGTCTGCTACGAGAAACACGTTTTGCGGGACACGCTTCCTGGCTACCTTTTTTAAACTTTCAAAACTTCGAGTTGTACTGATCTTGTATTGATGAAAACAGAATTATTTTATGATTTAAAGGCAGAGTAAGCCTCCCGTAAACCATCACAGATACGGTCAGGCTTTTACACACAGTACAAACACCCTTTCATTTAAACACTCACCAATTGAGAACATCCTAGGTGCCCTCCGTAAAGAGCGAACAATTTTCAAAGAATTTATTTTTGCGTGGTTTATCTTACCCCTGAGCCATCGTGAACCCGTGTGATCCAGTTTTCCCTTTTCACAATGTAGTCGTCATAGTTAGTCATTTGAATGCGACTCGACGTGAGCTTATCTACAAAAGCACGTTTTTTATGCACGAAACAACGGCTGTGGTTCACAAGAACTCTAGCGATGGCTTTTGACTGTTGAGAGGAACGGCGATTTGCACTGATAAAACCGTCGTCTGCCACGACCCTTGCGTGACCCTGCTTCCGGGCTTTTCTTTTTTTAAACTTTCACAACTTCGAATTGTTCTGATCTTGTCTTGATGAAAAACGAATTCTTTTATGATTAAAGAATGTTTGTGTAACAAGCTGTCAATTTATTATTTAGATTTTAAAAGTTAGGTCTAGCACCAAAACGAGGCGCCATTGTTGTAGAGGACCAAGTCCACGAAAATAAATTCTTGGAAAATGTCTCACGCTCGACAGAAAGCAGCCAGGATGTTCCCGTTCGGTGAGCGTTCAAATGGAAGTATGCTTGTACTGTATTTAGACGCTCGGGGAGCTCTGTGATGGTTTACGGGAGGCTTACTGTGCCTTTAAGAATGTTTGTCTCACATGCTGTCAATTTATCATTTAGATTTTAAAAGTTAGTTCCAGCGCCAAAACGAGCCGTCCGATTGTATGATCAGACAATCCCGCTGGCCACGCAAAAATAAGTTCTTTGAAAATTGCTCGCTCTTTACGGAAGGTGCCTAGGATGTTCTCAAGCGGTGGATGTTCAAACGAAAGGGTGTTTGTACTGTGTGTAAAAGCCTGACAGTGTCTGTGATGGTTTACGGGAAGCTGAGTGTGCCTTTAATACGTATATCAAATCGCAATCACCCCTTCACAACCCATACAAACCACACTAACTTTAATTAGTTCTAATTATTATCATCGTCTATAACCCAAGATCACTTTTTGTGTGTGTGTCTTTTTACATTTAGTCAAGTTTTGACTAAATGTTTTAACATAGAGGGGGGAATCGAGACGAGGGTCGTGTTTTTTTTTATGTTTGTGAAGACGCTACAAATGCAGCATTTCCGTTTACTCAATAGGGCAGTAACATCAACACACGTGGTATTTGTTTGGATTAAAAGTTTATAAAAATATTATTGAAATTATTGAAAAGTTACCTACAATCTACCCAAAATGTGTACCAGGCTATTTTTGAAATTGCTCAAGAATTTATTAGACTGACAGGTATATTCCGTAAATGAGTCTCCGCATTAAATTTGTAATTCTGGGATTTAAGTTTATAATTTAATGTTACACCATAATATGATGTCTTGCTATTCTTATTTCTACCTACTGTCATACATTTTGTGTTTGTTTTAATTCAGAAATCATGCTTCCAATTTATGTGGAATTTAGTGACAATTCCACTATCTGCAAGGTATAATATTTGTGCGTGGGTTTTAATTTTCTGTGCGACACTCAGTGTTAGCTAGTCAATGTTTACATTGAATCACATTTTGTTTAAACAAACTTGCAAATATATGCCAAAAATAGCAGTTTCATGTCGTCCTCTACCTGTAGGGAGGAATGGGTTTTTAAATAAAAAGGCAATGGGTTAACGGGTTAAACACAATAAGCCAGGTTGTGAAGCGACGATCGATCGGAGACCTCAAACACAGTATTGATGCTGCCACATTGCTATTATGCATTGCATGTCCCATTATCGCCTGGCGATGTATGCAAACAGCTTTCGTCTTTCAATTCTTTGTCTCGGTTTTTGGTTTAAACAGTAGTTTATTCATAAAGACACACATGATAATATAACATCATTAAAAAGGAGTACACCAAGTTTAAAACTTATGGTAAGTGCTCAGAAATCTCATGGCGGGATATGATCAACGCGACAAATCTTTTTGAAAAAAAGAAGAAGAAAAAAAGAGAGAAAAAAAGAAAACTTTGTTTACATTATCGAACACAATCTGTGTCAATACCTTCTTCTTTCTTCTTCTTCTGCGTTCGTGGACTGAAACTCCCACGTGCACTCGTGGTTTGCACGAGTGGAAATTTACGTGTATGACCGTTTTTACCCCGCCATTTAGGCAGCCATACGCCGCTTTCGGAGGAAGCATGCTGGGTATTTTCGTGTTTCTATAACCCACCGAACTCTGACATGGATTACAGGATCTTTTTCGTGCGCACTTGGTCTTGTGCTTGCGTGTACACACGGGGGTGTTTGGACACCGAGGAGAGTCTGCACACACAGTTGACTCTGAGAAATAAATCTCTCGCCGAACGTGGGGACGAACTCACGCTGACAGCGGCCAATTGGATACAAATCCAGCACGCTACCGACTGTGCTACATCCCCGCCCCAGTGTCAATACCAAAAACGAAAACAAATAACGAGAACGAAAAACACAACAAAATATCAAGAAGTAGATGGGCCCCAAGTAATATATTTAAAGAGAACAACAACATCGAACTAAGGTGTTCCAAAGCAATTTGATTTCTCAATATTGCTTTGAAAAACAACAAAAATAGCACTATTTACAAATATGGAAATGTTTGAATCACCTGTCCGGAGTGTGTCAATATTAACAAATTCTGGAGCTAATGTACCGAATGTTGCGGTTCTTACATCATTAAACAGGGGACAAATAATGAAGAACAGTTTCAGCAAAATAACCACAAGAACATTCCGGGTTGTTTACTAGGTTGCGATTAAACATATCATATTTTAAATCACTCATTCCAAGTCTTGGGAATAGTAATATGGTGGAATTGAAGTATCAGAAGCTGCGAAATGTCGCTTGAACAGACCAACAGAATCACATTGTTGTATTTTCAGACAACTTATTCCAGGGACTAGTTGCAGAAGAAATAAAAGATGACTTGTACAAATCTGATTTACACTGGGGAGTCATACGCTCAAGTGGGCGTCTGTGGTGGTAGGAATTCAGGTCAGAAACAAGAGGTGGCAATAAAACGTTGAGGTAATTTGGTACATTGCCGTGGACCATTTTAAAACATTAATTTGTGACGACGTCTTCGCTCTCTAAGTGGTATAAAGCCAGATTATGTATACAACTTTTCGTGTGAAGTGCCTTTAACAGCACCAACAAGAATTCTAATGGGTTCGAGTTGCAGCTTCTCCAGCTCATCTGAAAGCTTCTTTGAACAATTATCCTACACAACATCGCAATAATCAAAATGAGGTAAAAGAAAGGATTTATACATTGCTTCTAGGGATCTTCGACTAAGCCTATATTTATAGGATTTTAAACAAGCCACGAGTACTCGACAAGTTGCCCAAATAGACTGTTATCTTTGGTATCAGTGAGAGCTAAGTCCCCATCTCCCTACACGCTGGCTTGAAATAAAGAGGGCGAACTTCTGTTAACCGGAAATGAAGCCCTCACGGGAGCAAAGTACTGCTGAATTTGAGTGTGAGTAAACGGCAGTACTATAGCTGAAGCCATAAGGCCGCAGCTTGAAAGTTAGAAAGAATGCCTGACAGGCCCATATACAAAACGGTCACCAATCCCGGTAGTAACCAAGACCGATGCCGCTTAACCTCGGTGGTCGGAACGAAACCGTGTTGCGGCCTTTTGCTGAAAAACGATAAAGTCTATGCCGAGGCTGCAAAGATGAGGGTAAACTTTCCCTTTTGCAAAATCAGGAGTGAAAAGTCGGGAGTATTGAAAACCTGATTGCGTGCTAGTACAAAGTTAGCCCAGCCCGCAATTGGGAAAGACACGTGAGGGTATCAGTAACCTGATCCGCTCTCAAACTATGCTCCTATCGCTCCCCGTCCCGAGAGAGGGGTGCGTGAGCGTCTTTTAAAATTTCAGTTTCCCGATGACCGTAACGCTAGAGGCATTACATGGAGTTAGTTCAGGAGCCTTGAGAGAAAATCCTTAAGGTAAAAGAACTGGCCTAGGGAAAGATAAAGCCTCAATAACCAAGGTTTCTGTAACTAGTAAAACAAGTGCTAGAAACCTAAAGTTGGGTAACCGCTGAGGGAAAGGTAAGTTGTACCCTCTCTCTGCCCTTTGAGCAAAATTGGCTCAGCCTAAATTGCTGCTAGAAACGCGTGCAGAAAGACATGAGAAAGTATCCAAAACTGAATACCTGAAGTGGAATACCGTGATTCAGCCCTCAGATCAAAAGAGGGGTAGGCGCGGTAAAGCCGGAAGCCTATACCATACTGTCACAAGTGTGACGTCACTTCAATGGCTTAGCCGAGACGGCTAAAGAATGTAACAGGGCGAACAAATGCGTACTATTCTGCGATGAAGGAGAAAAAGTCCTAGCGCATTGCAAATTTAAGAAAAAACCAGGGGCCGCCGCATGAAGGCTACAAAAAGAGTGTAGCTTGTTAACTCGCGGGAGAAGGCCCTAAGAGGCGTAATGCCAAAATTGAATCACTGAACCTCAAGGAATGTGATTCTATTTATTACTGGCAAAAACATAAGTCTGTGTCTGCGGCTTATTCTGAGACTTTTGGAAGCCCTGGAACACAAGATGGGAGAAAGCAATGTCCCTTGGGTCCTGAGACTCCTTCTGGAACGCGTTAATGGACGCCTGACCCAAAAGGGCACCGTCTGAGAACGGCGAGACCTTCAAGTTCTCGATAGTTGCCCTATCCCGAATCCTGGAACCCGCCAAGAAGGCAGATCTCCTGGAGTGCACTGCATGGGCATAGAGTTTAGCCGAAAGGGACATCTGTTCTTTCGAAACCTTAGCCAGCGTGGAGAGAAGAGTGGTGGCGTCCAAAGCCGAAGCGTCAAACAGGAACTCGAAAGGATCGAGTGATGTGGCAATGCATCTTGACAAAGACCTTTGTAAAGATTCAGACACGGAAGAAAGTTCAAACAACGACCTTCCCGCTTCTTCAATAGCCGCAAGTGAAGCGTCAGTAAAAGGAACAGGCTTGTCCTTACTGTACACGTCTTCACGCAGCACAGCCATTCCCGGTGAAACCGGAAGCCCGGCCGAAGGCAGGGCGAACGATTCAATCAAGTTGACTGACTGAGGGGCAAACTTGCAATTCAAGAAACCGGAAACTTGACCCCCAGGCTTCGCAAGCCAATCAGTAACATCGTCCGGTGCGTCCCCATGTTGCAACAGCAGAGGAACAGCTGGACCACGTTTAGTCTTAAAGACGTTTGCCATTTCGTAGGCAATTGACGAAGATTCGCGGAACCGGAACTGAGATTTCTGTTCTCGTGCCGACCGGAAATCGTCAAAAGCGGATCGTGGTGGAGGAAGCTTTGACCTACTTTCAGCCACCCCTTCCGGGAAATACTTAAATGCCGTCTCGGCGGCCAGCGCCACTGCGCTTGGCAACCTCGACGGCAAATTAAGTTGAGGGTCGTCCCCCATAGCGGACGTACCCTTGTCGGCCTCTCCCTCTTGCTCAAAAGCGCAATCGGGAGGGTGACCCCCAGAGAGACTCTCCTGGTCAATCCAAAGGTCATCCAGGCCAACCACTTCCTGCCCCCCGGGCGGAAGAGGACGATGCGGCTCCCCACATTCCTCCAAAGAAGGGGGAAGGAGTGCACCACCCTTTCGCTGCACAGGGCCCGTCGACCCAACCGACCGGGCGCTTCCGCGCGAGGGGTCAGCCAGGTTGTCGGGACTATTACGGCTCGCAGGCTTTGCAGCCGAGGTCGCCTTTTCCTCCTGTACACGCACCCCACTTTCGCCGGAGAACCCGGCTACTCGTGGGGTAGACATACCTTTGCCGTGAACCGGCATGTTCAGCAGAGACACAAGACGAACGTCACCGTCCTGCGAAGCATGAACATCAGCACGCGTAGTGACAGACGACGCAGAAGCTGCAGCAGAAGGCGAGGGCCGGATCCTGGCAAGAGAAGGCGGATCTGCAACACCGGAAGGGAGGGAGCGAATTTCCGCCCGTGTTGAAGACAGCTCAGCCGCCAAAGTTGTGACCTGTGAACTCAAGGTGAGTAACAAAGACGCTACGTCTGCAGCGGCCAAACCTGGGCAAATAGGAGTCTCAGAAACAACAGTATTATCCACATGAGTACTCTTATCTGTAATCTGCGTAGACAAAACGGGGGAAGCAAGCATTTCCGCCAAAACTGGGGATTTAGCGGACAAGTCAGAAACTACAGAAGTGGCATGACCGGCACCTGTCTCGCACTAGGCTTCTTCTTAGCGCTATCTTTGAGCGCAGCTTCCGCCATGACAACAAAATAAACTTACAAAAAATGTTCAGATGAGCGACAAAATGTCGCTAAAATTACAAGTAAAACAGAAAGATCTCACCAAATACAGCAGAGGTATAGGTGCAAGGCTTAGGCGGCGACCGAGGGGCGAAATCCAAGTCCTAAGACGAAGAAGTAAGGCTGAACACAGCCAGAGCGTACGTAAACACGTCCAGTTCCTTGAACCGCTGAGTTTGGTATGATACAAATGGCGGCCTATGCGCACGCATACGGAAGTCGGACCGGTAGTTGGTCTGGCATTATTGGATGGCTCACTCTCTTTTTTAGAGTGGTCTCCCTTGTTACCAAGGGGACGCGTACAGCGTTACCAGCACTGAACTAGAGTTAATTGCTATACGTGAGTTGGGTAAAGTTATGTAATTTAATGAGAATGTAAAAAACTACCATCTAATTCGCAGGTTACATACATTTGTTTACTTCAACAAAAAATCGGGTTGGTTGAATTTTGTCATCGTTTGTAATGTAGATCAGCTCGCGAATAAAATATATTATTCAATCACTATCAATATCATGAATATGAAAAGGAGAGTCTCGTCTACTTGTGAACAATGTTTCAAACTGATTGGATTATATTTGAAGCGAACGGGTAAGACATGTGTTGTAATTTAGCAACCTCCCCGATTTTTGTTATGTGACCAGCGAATCGGAGCATTTTCACACTTTTACTGTTTTAGTTTTACAACTTCCATTCTAAAAAACAAACCACAACATCAATCAACATCATGTTTTTGGACAAGTTAGTTGACTCACACCTCGTTCAGAAAAAACAAACTTGGGTGAATAGAACAGTGTTCTTCTAGGCAAAAAATAAAATAAAATCGAGACTGTGACTGTGAGGCCCCCCTCCCATCAGTCATCAAATTCGAAATCAAATTGTTCCATCAGTTAATTCACTTAGTACTTCGTGAGACAATCAATCTTCATTTTAGAATGAAAGACAAGGATTACCTTACATCCAATAAGCAACTCAAAATACAAGGCAGGAAGATAAAAGGGTGAAAAACGCCAAAACATGTGGCATACTAAGTTTTGCGCCAACCGGAAGTGAGATCATTAATTAAAAAGGGAAATAACTGAAAGATATTGCTCTTTTGCAGTTGTTATTGTCTCCCTTAAAACAAACGGCTCACTGATCTAAACATTATGAGTGTAAATGCTCAGTTGACCCAAAAACAAAACTTCAGCAACTTTTTTCTACACATTTTTTTTTTTACACACACTCAAAACCTTATTATTTTGGAGGGTATCGCACGGAACACAGTGCTCCAGCTAAAAGTAAACACAGCCAAGCACACGCCCAGAACTGTTAGTTTCTCCAGCGGCTGTTTACGGTACCATTGACGGTGATAGCGGATAATTTTTCTTGCGTGTTCCCATCTCCAGCAAATGTAAACCAGCACTCGGTGCTGCCTGAAACTTTGGCACCATTTGCCCCAGCCATTTATTGCTTAGCATGCAAAGTCGCGATTTTTTTCCTTAAACCCTGAATTAATAAGAATATTTGTTTAGATCTTTCGGAAACGTTAGGTAATACGACACGCTTGATATAGACGTTCACAAAAATCCTCACACATTCTGGTCAGCCTATTGGTTATAACTTCTGAAATTTTCAAAGCAATTCATTGGGAACTTGAGCAGATATGGCTCTCTCAGTGGAAGACCCCCTCAAAAATGGCCTCAAAACGTGCCTTTTTTGCTTCTGAAACGGTTGACACCTACCGCCTTTGACAAAAGGCTACACAAATACTAAAGACGTAAGGTGCATGAAACAAAATGCTCTGAACAGGAAATTGAATGGCCTTTCCAATGGTAGTCAGAAGTGTTTGGTAAGTGCACATTCTGATTTTTTGCAGATTTTAAAATACGGGGTATTGGTTTTTGTCAGGTCGATTTTAGGGGTGACCTTGTTTGACAGGCTGCCACGGGATGCCTATACAAAGTACCACCGATCGAACAAATGATATGAACAGTAGACATAATTACCTTTTCCAGCATATAAAGTTCAATTAAAATGGATTGTGGTTTAACGCTTTTTTGAGCGTGCGAAAATTGTTGCAATAATTTTTTGGCCAAGTTTAGAATGGCTTGGAATAAAAATAAAAAAAAGAAAGGTAAGTTTTTGGAACGTTTGTTATTGACAAAACAATACGTTACAGTCACAAATATATCGACCCAACGATCTTTTAAGTGCACAGACAAAAACTTATCTTGATGGAATGTTCGGCCGCTTGCCAGGAAGCCGCAAGGGAATGAATCAATAACAAACACATAACAAACGTTCCAACAACTTACCTTTCTTGTTTATTGATTCTTAAATTTCGAATGTTGGCAGTCTCTTTGTATTTGGATTTTTTTCTAGAATGGCTTGATTCAGTTCCACAAGTCCATGCGTGACTTGTACGGCTCCTGAAAAATTTATTTGCCACGAAAAGTCTGAAAATTTCAAATCCGAAAAGGCACTCATGGAGCAGAATTCGCAAAACGACCGCCATCTTTGTTTGAAGCGCAGAGTGTGGGATGTTTGTGTTGAATTAATTATGTAAATGACACTGTCCTAATTAACAAAAACCTACCTTACTCTGTACGGAACGCACCCCGGCTGTTGATGTATAAACTGGTACCGTATAAGCGTTAAGTGAACACAACACCCCCCCCACACACACACACACACACATACACACACAAAATCCATGTCGCAAAAGCAAGGTTCTCGCATGTAGAAGTCTGGACAGATCTGTGATATTGAACATCGTTGTGTAGTACACGGGAAAGAATGTAGCTTTAAACACCTCATTGACCGTCAGCCTGTCTGTCTGTTTATCTGTGTCTTACCAGCGCACACTTTAATGTCACCGAAAGCTGGGCGCAAAGATAACAAGAAAGATGTTCATTCAAAATGAACAGCGTCGATGCAATGTCCACCAAAGATTTATTTTGGGAAGTGTTAAAGGTTAGGGTCAAAAGTTAATGAATTGCATGTTGTGCTGGATATATAAATTGTTTATTTCAGTCAATGCTTGATTTATAAGTACATTTTTCAGCATGGTGCATCTACAGGAGGGTGCTCCAACAATGATGCATAGTGCCAACATTTAGCGCAAACTTTTCACAACAGTGCATTATTACCACAAAGCGCATACAGCGATTATATAGTAGCAAGTTGCACTAAACATTTGAACAAAATGCATTTTGTTCAAATGTTAACAGCACAGCACCAAGTTTTGCATAAGTGCACAACAGCACTGACCATTTCACAAAAGTGCATAACAGCTGTGACAATTTTACAAAAGTGCATTGACCATTTCAGGCAGATGGCTAACATGCAGATTTCGCTTTTGTCTGTCTTTCTTTGAAAAGTAGGCATGTTCAAGATCGATGAAGTCATGAGCAATTGGGTTAGATGACAGAAAAGATTCAAAAACGTCAGATTCAGTTAGATGACAGAAAAGATTCAAAAACGTCAGATTCAGTGTTTTGGGCACTGTTGAACAGGAACATTCTCTCCTGTTCAACAAATGTGGGTTCAATTCAAAAGCAACATTGTCACAGATAGGCTAGTGTTACATTTCTGTAAAGTTTCAAAAACATCTTCCATGTTTTGGTTACTGTTGAACAGAGGCATATTTTCCTGTTCAAAAAAGTCTGACACAAATTGTCGTAGTTGTGGGTTAAGGTTCGATCTATACTGTCCTTCAAACGAGTCGTAGAACCGTCATTGTCACAGATAGTGTTACATTTCTGTTTTACATTCAAACGAGTCGTAGAAGTAGTAGTACATTTGCGTTTGGTTGTTTTTTCTTTTAGATTCCTGTCACTCATACTAGCAGTATTGATTGAGGTACATAAATCTGTTGATGTACAGGGATGACTTGTTTGTAATGAATCCTTGTTTCCTCCACATTGAGTTTGCATTGCAGTTGGACAGAAATGAACAGGTGTTAATTGATAAACACATTGATAATGGCTTTTGAGAAAATCAATCAATTCTGCAAAGGAATTAACTTGATGACATCAAAACTGCAGCGCCATTTGAAGAATGGTTACCATTTCTGTTTCTTTGATGGGAATCAAACAAAAACATTGACTATCCAAGTTACCATGAATGGCAATAGTTGACTCCTGAAAAGTAGCAAGGATATAATTTGAGACGATAAACGCCTGATGCAATCCCTCCTCAAGGTCAGTCAACTCAAAACCTTCATCATTCGCAACATCAGTAGGCAACACAGCGGGATTCGTATGTCCAGAAATCATGTCGAAAAAATATTACATTTCAAAAGCATGTCCAACCACAGTTGTTGGCAAGTGTTCGTGTCCGAAGTAGCCTTCAGTGTGTGTATATGTATTCATGTGACAGAGAACGTGACCTCATTGTTCAATCCTCTCTCTCTCTTCTTTCTCATTCGAACGCACACACGCAAGAACGTAGCCTACGCACGCATGCACGCGCACGCACACACACACACACACACACACACACACCCCGCTGACGCACACGGCAAACCACGCACACACACACTAACTGTCGGCAAGCATCTCTTTTTGTTTTCTTTACCTTTGTTTATTGTGTTTTCGATATTTGTGTTTATTTTTTGCTTGACTTATCTGTTTTATTTTAATGTTTGCTATCCACATCGTGTGATAAATGTTTCTTCTCAGTCTCCGAGTCAGTTTAGTTTCTGCACGCCGCTTTGGTACTCCTTGTTTTTCTAACTGGTGTATTGTGCGCGACTGATTTGCGGATTTATTTTTATTCCTTTCATATGCAGTTGAAGTGTTGTGGGTGTTATTGTCTGTATATGCTATGTTGCGTCTGTGTATGCCTACAAGAATTTTGGGTGTAATGTGCCTGTGGTCTGCTCGCAGTCGAGCACAGAAAACATGGCGGCGCCCTGTGGCAAATTCGTCGAAAGTCTTTCCCGACCGCAGATACCAGCGTCGTCCGCGACGCTGGAATGAATACCCTACCTCCTCCTCTCTTCCCACCCCCCCCCCCCCCCCAACACTACCCTTTTTCTAAATTTCCTCGCTACATAATCAGTCGTCACTTCTGTTCCGAACGCCTGTGTGTGCGTGCGTCACCAAACCGAGCTGCAGGTTCCCTTGCTCGGTTGCCACCTGCAAATGTATTCATGTGGCCTTACCATTCACGCACCGCGTTGTAGAAGGTTATTGAGGTCGTGACAGCGATTCAGTCCGAGAGTTTTTCTGTGCAGGAGAATGAGTATATACTTGTCTCCTTTAAGATTATTTGTCGACATGGACTGGCTTAATTCAGTTCCAGAGGTCTATGACTTGTGTAACTCCTGAAAATATTTGTCTTTGAAAAACTATTGCGAAAGTGCAATCCAGGAGCAGACTTCAGCGAAAGGCCGCCATTGTTGCTTGGTTCGAAGCGTTCAAAACACGAGTTGATTAACGGATTAGTTTTGTTGTGAGGATGACTCTGATACACTTTTCTCATTGGAAAGTCTACCTGTGGACAGCGGCCACGCATGACGATCAGGTAATCCATCGAAATGTCTGTTTTATACCTGTACTCGCTAGCGTATACCGTCTGCTTCACGACAAACACAAAGACAGATTATTATAATTTCGAAACTGTATGATGCAATGTGTAAATCGGTTACTGAGGCAGTTCACACAAAATGTGTACAATAATTTAATATGTTACTTCTGTCTTTGTTTTATTTTCCAGCGAGTACCGATTCGCTCGCACTGTAGCATTTTTCTGTTATATATGTACGTTCTTTTGACGGGAAAAAAATGTGTTTACATCAATAGCTAAGCCTGTGCACGCAATTTATTTTTTACAATGACAGTATTGTTGTGAAAAATAAACAGAAGTAGAACGAACACACATTGAAGAGGAACAAAAATAAGGAAAAATACACGTCAGTACAGGTATTTTTTTCATAGGAAAATTTAAAGTGAGGAAAAGTATCCAGCCAAGACAAAATTTATTTTCATCCTGTCAGACTAATTGAAGCATGGTTGGTCGCACTTATAGCACTGATGTAACAGGAAAAGTCCTCTAAAGTTCTGTTCATTTTGATCATATCTTTCCTGCTTCTGTATTGCTTCTTTATCTTTTATATTTTTGGAAAAAGTGTTTGAATTTAAAAAGGCAGGGGAGGAAAATACACGCCCGGAAGCTCTGTTTAAGTTTATTTGGGAAAGTGATGACAGTTTCTGTAAATAGCATAGGAAAGTGACACTCCTTTAACTCCGTCAAGGAAAGTGACACTCCTTTAACTCCGTCAACGCGGTATGGTCATTTGGGAAGATATGAACACTTCCCAGACCGAGGAACCCCTGTTTTGTACTTGGAGTACTCTCAAACAAACTTGGCGTTTTTTTCAGAAAAATTAGTGTACTCCACACAACATTTGAACATCGAAGATTCAAACATGCTTCACAATCGCATGCGTCCGTTGCACCGTTAATTAAGTTTACCAATGCATCTAAATCAAATTCTTTTTTCAATGTTTAATAACAAAAGCTCTAATTAATGATCAAATGCCGAGTAATAAAGTTATGTTTAATCATTAAAATAACTTCAGTGCCCCAGTAAATAAATAGGAATGACAGGAATGCGCTTGTGAAGAAAAGTGGTCAGGTAATTTTTCTCGTCGTATTTTTTTTTCAACCGACCGTACTGATCGTACTTTAGACAAAAAGCCGTACAAAATACGGCGAAATCGTATGGGTTCTCTGGTCTGACTTCCAAATTCTTTTGTTTGAATTGGTGGGGTTTTTTTTCCTCTCCTGTTTATAGTTTGTGTAAAGAAGAAGAAGAAGAAGAAGCAGAAGAGTGACACCAATGTGACACCCACCTGCCTCAAACCAAAACAAATCGACGTCAGAATATTTCGCAGCGTAGAGAGTTTAATGTTTATATACGCTTCAAGTACGCGGTCGCTCCCGAGTTCATTGGGGACACAAATGATGCACATGTCATGCTGTACCAGCCTCGAACATACTCTCGTGTTGGCAAAGGTTATCTGAAGATACTTTTTTTTTACACTTAGTCAAGTTTTGATTAAATGTTTTAACATAAACTGGGAATCGAGACGTGTGTGTGTGTGTGTGTGTGTGTGTGTGTGTGTGTGTGTGTGTGTGTGTGTGTGTGTGTAGAGCGATTCCCAGAAAACTACTCGTCATAAGACATAAGACATAAGACTTTATTTCAACCATGTGCAGTACACTAGGGACATGTTTTGGCCAGAGTACAATCAATCAATCCATACACGCCCTTCCAAACATCGCTTGCAATCTCAGTCACACACACGCTCACGCACGCCCGCAGATGTTTATGAAACTTTACATACAAATCCTTTCAGATCATATCATAATCCCCAAATGTTTCCCATTTTTTCGATACATGCCTTTCATAACGTCATATCCAATTTTTCACAAAAGTTGAGGCGCACTAAAGTGACCTGTTTAAAAAGAACAATTGATTGAAATCTTTGTCAAGCTATTGGGTAGCATTTTAAATCCCTAATCAATTAGTTCATTTAATTTTTTTTTTCGATAAGAGATTCAAAATGATCGCATTGTATTCCTTATCATTTCCTGAATTAAAAATAGATGTCATATTTACACTCAAATTGTTCGCAAAATTAAAGAAAATCGGTTTAATGCAAATAAGGCCCTATGTTTCTCTCTTAAACCGGCTCAAACTGTCGCGGTCTCCGGGTGTCGGCTTTCCAAGACTCGCTAGTCTCGATTATGACTGATCCCGGGTTTTCAGTGTCGCCTTTCGTTAGTTTCGGGCCGATAGATTGACTAAGTGTTTTGATATCGCAAAACGCGACTTGTTTTAGTTTCAGGCCGACAGATTGACTAAATGTGACCCTCCACCACGGAATGAGTCGCATGTCACTTTTGCATGATTTTTATATCTTTACATTTTTGCAAAGAGTTGCTTATGCTCTATCCAGGGGTGAAACAGTTTTAGAAAAGAGAGAAAACTTTTCGAGTTATAAGCTTGTGACTAAGGTGATTCTCACACTGATACCTGACACCCCCCGTACTTATATTAGGCCTAGCGCAGAACCCCGCAAGGTGACATCCGGCTCAATCCGTGGTGGAGGGTCACAAATGTTATATGATATCGCTCCACGCAACTTGTTTTCCTTGTTCTATATACGTGACCTAGACGACCCATTTGATAACTATACCATATCTTGACATATCAATGTGTGTCATGTTAATGAAGTCAAGGAGTCAAAACATGATACCGATACGTGATACACAATCTGGTTGTGACCTTACAAGTAATTCTCAACGGAGATAAACTGCATTCTCGACAGTTTTTGTCCTTCCCTGCGAAGACATACATAATGTGATACAACGTTGACTTTATAATTCCCAACGTAACATTTTTTCAAACGTTTTTTCGCTTTTGACGTGAGAGATGTCACTTTGGACTTGATTCGATTTTGACACTCCAACCTGACACAGCCGCGCAGCGCTAGCCGGGAGAGCATAATTTTGTTTTTTGTGTTTCTTTGCCGGAGTATGTTTTAATTGTTCCTGTGGCAAATGATTCCAAAGGCATTTTTTAGGCATTATGCGCAAATTGAAGTGATTCAATGTTAAAGAACAAACACATTTTAGAATGTTAAAAAGGCGAACTACTTCGGATTACTTTTAGTTCTTGTGTCAACGCCTAAGAACAAAGTCGATTGATGCGATTTGAATTTCGAAAGTGGGTCGATTCAAAACGACGGAGCGGTAAGTAAGTTTGAGGTAGATGGCACAGAAGTACATAAAACGTATGATAAACACAACACTACATGGGATCTTGTGATACACTGATATTTTCCAACTTTTGTCAAACTGGTATCACAAAGGAAGCCACGTAGCATGATTATATTCTCAATATATTATAAAGTACGCGAAAGAGACAACTCACTTCACATCATCATAATTATAGTGTATTATGTAAATAAGGTAAAGGGGTCAATCGATAATAGCGACACATGCCAATAAAAGGCCTCGATGGATGTTTGTTTTTTGTAATATAGGCTTACTCTATTTGTTAGATGAAGCGAGGGAGAACGATGATCACGAGATAGGGAAGTGGGAGGTAAATTGCAAATGTAAAACCGGCTTTACATCTGTGAACACGCATTTTCTTTGTTTGGTGTGTGTTTTTGTCCGCTACAAAAAGCACTTGGTAAATATAAAACCGAGCAACTAATTGGGATGGGCATTTTTATTGAATCCTTCCGAACACCCTCCCCCCCCCTCCCCCCTCTGCCTTATTCCAGATGTGAATGGTTAAGAGCCCTTTATATTGAACAATGTTTTGACCGAAGGTAGCACCCCATATAGGCGAAAAATATCCCCTGATAAGGAACGACTAATAATGTTTCAGACAGACGCATGTTTCGAGATGTAGATATAAAGACTGATCATGACATTATAAACACTTAGATATTTAACTTACTCTTGTATAATGAAGTGTTGTTGTTGAACAAGGAAAGTACCTTATGTGCCCCCCCCCCCCCTCCCCCGAGAAAAAAACACCCAAAAACCAGCAACACACACACACACACACACACACACACACACACACACACACACACACACACACACACGCAATTTCAAATCGATTTGTTGCAGATGCCTCTCCATGTCAATCTGTGAATAAATAAGATTAACGTAACATTTTGATAATAGAACACTTACTCCTCGATATTGTCAACGTGCTTTTGAGAAAGGTTTAAGCGGAAAATAAACCTTCACAAATAATGAATCTCATATCAAAATGGTTTCTTCTTACGCGTATAACTGAGATTACGTGACAAATCGCCCCCCCAAAAAATTAAAACAAGTCGAGTAAGGCGATATTACTACATTTAGTCAAGCTGTCGAACTCACAGAATGAAACTGAACGCACTGCATTTTTTCAGCAAGACCGTATACTCGTAGCATCGTCAGTCCACCGCTCGTGGCAAAGGCAGTGTAACGCTCGTGGCAAAGGCAGTGACATTGACAAGAAGAGCGGGGTAGTAGTTGCGCTGTGCTGCATACCACGCTTTTCTGTACCTCTCTTCGTTTTAACTTTCTGAGCGTGTTTTTAATCCAAACATATCATATCTATATATGTTTTTTGGAATCAGGAACCGACAAGCAATAAGATGAAATTGTTTTTAAATCGATTTCGGAAATTTTATTTTAATCATAATTTTTATATTTTTAATTTTCAGAGCTTGTTTTTAATCCGAATGTAACATATTTATATGTTTTTGGAATCAGAAAATGATTAAAAATAAGATGAACGTAATTTTGGATCATTTCATAAAAAAATTTTTTTTATACAATTTTCAGATTTTTAATGACCAAAGTCATTAATTAATTTTTAAGCCACCAAGCTGAAATGTAATACCAAAGTCCGGCCTTCGTCGAAGATTGCTTGGCCAAAATTTCAATCAATTTTATTGAAAAATGAGAGCGTGACAGTGCCGCCTCAACTTTTACAAAAAGCCGGATATGACGTCATCAAAGAAATGTATCCAAAAATTGAAAAAAAAGTCTGGGGATATCATACCCAGGAACTCTCATGTCAAATTTCATAAAGATCGGTCCAGTAGTTTAGTCTGAATCGCTCTACACACACACACACACACAGATAGACAGACAGACAGACACACACACACACACACACACATACACCACGACCCTCGTCTCGATTCCCCCTCTATGTTAAAACATTTAGTCAAAACTTGACTAAATGTAAAAATGAGGTCGGTAGAACTCCGTCGAACTGACCTAATTCACACAACGACTGCCGTGAGTATTGTATCTCACAAAATAGAAGTTTCCAAGTTAATTCGATCTTGACAGATGTCCGCATAGCTCAGTGGATAGGACTGCGGCGTGGTCTCTGAAGTCGCTGGTTCGAGCCCCGTCAATGCCATAACTTTTTAGTGTATTTTTATGAATCATGCGCGCTTTTCCTGTTCAGTTTATAAAACACAGTATACTATTCATTTAAAAAAAAAAATGGGGGGGGGGGTGGGGGTGGGGGGGGGTGGTGCTCATTAATATAAATAAATCGCAAGTCAAGACTCAAATACTATAACATTTTAATGTCCTTATAAAAACAATAAAAAAAAATGCCTTGTAGTGCCGGGCGGTTTAACAAAATGTAATTCACATTAGTTCTGAATTGCACTGAGATCATCAAGACTTTTTTGAAAAATCACTCACTGAAACAGACGCAGCACGCGTGCGTGCTTAAATACACACGCACACACAAACACACGGTACGCCGGTATTTTCGTATTTACAGTGGTGCCTGTGTTAAAGGGGGAATACCATTTGGACCAGCCATGAGTGTTGAACCATGGCACGCAGGATGTCTTTCGGCACATTTAAGAACAAATGATAATGAAAGAAACAACAGAAGTTTTTTTTTCAAGCGAGTAGTCCGCAATTTGCATGGAAGAGTATACCTCTTCATTTATTTACAGCGCTTGATCTGTTCCCCTATTTCATTGAGTGTGTGTGTGTGTGTGTTAATGCGTCCTTGTAAGATAAAGTGCAGTGCAGTTCATTTCAGCTCGCGGGTTTTGCGTGGTATTGTGTAATTTTTTTCCTCGTTCCTCTATGCTCCTGCGCAAATGTTGGCAGGATTTATCTTCTTAAATTCTTCACATGAATAAGAAGCCTTCGTGGTGTAACGGATATTAACATTGCGCTTCAGCACCAGTTGTCCCAGGTTCGAGACGCACAATGAACTTATATTTTTACATTACTTTTAGTCAAGTTATGACTAAATGTTTTAACATCGAGACAGGGTATCGAGACGGCGAAGGTCGTGGTGTGTGCGTGTGTGTGTGTGTATCTATAAAGTCATTCCGAGAAAACTACTGGACCGATCTTCACGAAACTTTCCAAATCTCGTCACCTCAAAACGATTTGCGTGAAGCGATATTACTACATTAATTTTAGTCAACCCTTCGAACTGACATAATGAAATTGACCACACATATACTCAACAGCTGTGTCACAGGCATTCATGCCTTGCGGTCTTGCCGACACGTTCACACAACAGAGATCGTTCAGAAAGTGACAAGCCAGTATAGCGGATTAGTGTACAGCACTTTTACAGTTAAACACGCGTTTTGATATTCTTTATAATTTTCAGACCTTGCTTTCAATCCAAACATAACATATCTATATATATATGTTGCAGTGATGTACATTTTTCTGGCAGCCTTTAGGACAATTGTCTTGAAGACTGAAAATCAATAGGACACAGTGTCCTGAGATTGCAATTTCAATAGGACAAGAACACGACTCGTAAAACCGCATTTAAAAAGATTTTTCAGTTTAAATTCTTTCACCTTCCGTGACTGTCATGACTAGATACTCAAAGGATTGAATCACATTTCAAAGTTATTTGAACAGTTGTCGGGTTTTTTTCACTGCCCATCTGTCGACAATGTTTTTCAGGTAGGCATCTGACCGTTCTGCGGGTCCCTCAAGTTTTGCTTTCAGGATCATGTCCTGGGTTTTGACACACAATCGGTTTCTTCGAGCACAACGTTTTTTCTGGATATTATGACGAAAAGTAATGCCTTGCGCATGTGCGAACATGCACGGGTGGTTCCCATTGGTTTAAACGATTTATTGCTGAGCCAATGAATGCACTCGAGGCACCATATGGGTTCGGTTTTCTTTTTTTCTTCCTGATCCAACTTGAGGATAAATTAATTCAAAGAATCAGATCCCATATGAACAAACTGGTCACACGCAGTGCATACTTTCGCTTGGCAAAACCGAAACCAGCTTTCCTCACGCAGTGTTTACTTTCGCTTGGCAAAACCGAAACAAGCTTTCCTCTTGAAAATTGAACAGTCCGCATGTCCGCTTCATTGTCAAAAACGATCGGACCCTTGACCACTTCTTCTGTAGGTTAATCGGACCTGTGTCCTGCTGGGGTTAAAGCTATAGGTCCTGGGGAAATTGGATCGGTCAGAGACCGGAGACCGACTAAAATGTACATCACTGATGTTGTTGGAATCACGATACCAAAAAGAATCAGATGGAATTAATTTGTTTTTAAAATACTGAACCGATCTTCATGAAACTTTACATGAGAGTTCCTTGGTATTAAGATCGGTCCAGTAGTTTACTCTATCTGTATCGCTCTACACACACACACACACACACACACACACACACACACACACACACACACACACACACACACACACACACACACATACACACACACACTGATGACACCCACACACCACGTCCCTTGACTGTCTCGATTCCCCAACTATGTTAAGACATGTACTCTAAAATTGACAAAATGGGGGATGGGCGTTTACTACAGGTATTGTCCCGTGTGCGCGGAATTTGACCAAAAATAGGGGTTGGGCGTTTACTTGATACTGGGCGTGTACAAGGTATTTGACGATTTTTTTTTTTATGAAATACGTACTTTATATTATATTTGTTTGTATGTTATATATATTATCGACGTAAGTGCTATTAAATTTTCACAAGGTATCTGCAAATCTTTGAGGCAATATTACTTTTTAACAACAACAACAACAACAACAACAACAACAACAACAACAACAACAACAACAACAACAACAACAGCAAACAGTCAGAGCACACAAGTGTTTTTACATTTAGTCAAGTTTTGACTAAATGTTTTAACGTAGAGGGGGGAATCAAGACGAGGGTCGTGGTGTATGTGTGTGTGTCTGTCTGTCTGTCTGTCTGTGTGTGTGTGTAGAGCGATTCAGACTAAACTACTGGACCGATCTTTATGAAATTTGACATGAGAGTTCCTGGGTATGATATCCTCAGACGTTTTTTCATTTTTTTGATAAATGTCTTTGATGACGTCATATCCGGCTTTTCGTGAAAGTTGAGGCGGCACTGTCACGCTCTCATTTTTCAACCAAATTGGTTGAAATTTTGGTCAAGTAATCTCCGACGAAGCCCGGACCTGGGTATTGCATTTCAGCTTGGTGGCTTAAAAATTAATTAATGACTTTGGTCATTAAAAATCGGAAAATTGTAAAAAAAAATATTTTTTTTATAAAACGATCCAAATTTACGTTCATCTTATTCTCCATCATTTTCTGATTCCAAAAACATATACATATGTTATATTTGGATTAAAAACAAGCTCTGAAAATTAAAAATATAAAAATTATGATCAAAATTAAATTTTCGAAATCAATTTAAAAACACTTTCATCTTATTCCTTGTCGGTTCCTGATTCCAAAAACATATAGATATGATATGTTTGGATTGAAAACACGCTCAGAAAGTTAAAACGAAGAGAGGTACAGAAAAGCGTGCTATCCTTCTTAGCGCAAGTACTACGAAAAGCCGGATATGACGTCATCAAAGACATTTATCAAAAAAACGAAAAAAACGTTCGGGGATATCAATCCCAGGAACTCTCATGTCAAATTTCATAAAGATCGGTCCAGTAGTTTGGTCTGAATCGCTCTACACACACGCACACACACACACACACACATACACCACGACCCTCGTCTCGATTCCCCCCTCTATGTTAAAACATTTAGTCAAAACTTGACTAAATGTAAAAATCTGTACACTACACCGGCTGACACGTGGGTGGCGATCGAGGTCACTGGGCCCTGTAATGTTATGTCGATAATCGGCGTTTTGCACGAGAAACAAAATGGCTGTCCAGTTAACACTCGTTATCATATGTTTTGCAGATGGCTGCCTGTGGTGTCCAGCTGTGAATGGATCCAATTCATGATGAAATTCCGACACGTGCGTGGCGTGCTGAGGCACTTGTTTCTCTTCGTGTCTTTAGTCTTTGGCACTGTCTTGATGATGATGGTTTCCTGGACAAGCAATCAGCAAGCATCACACATTGTTCCATATCTACCACTTCCATCACCAACAGGTGGAACAAATAGAACGCCATCGATATCGAAAAGACATTATTTTGACACGCAAACATTGTCGTCTGCGCACAGCCTGCGGGAAGCTATTGTCAACAGGAGTGCTCTCCCCTTATTGACGCTCTTCAGTACCTGGACTGACAAGAAAGACAGGGATCTGGTGAGCATTCAGCAAACAAACAAACAAACAAACGAAAACAAACAAACAAACGAACGAACTGCCGTACAAACAAACAAACGAAAACAAACAAACAATCAAAGGCAACATTGTGGTACTTATTTCATTTCAGTTGGTATTAATGGATCACTGTTTAGTTCAATCTGATTCACAGGTACTTGAAACGAAGCGGGCGGGGTTTGTGGGTGGGCAGCGCCCTCTTGCCTAGTAAGTCTGCAGAATGCAAGTACAGTGAAACCCCCCTTTTAAGACCTTTTTTTCAGATGTTGTGTTCATCACTTCTGTAAATTTGCCCCCATTTTAAGACTCCCTCCTTTTTAAGACCTGATTTTCTCAGATTATTCGAGGTCTTAAAATGGGGGGGTTCCACTGTAGACACCAGTCGAGCTTAGCCCCCCCCCCCCCCCCCCCCCACAACCACCCACCCCCTGACCATGTGCCTGTGGTATGAATGCAGTGCAACTCCCCTTAAAGACCTGCACAAATCTGAAGAAATCTGATAGGGTCCACTGTATATCGCAGAACGTAATAACCATACCAAGCAGATATAATATGTGTCTTATTTCAAATATGAAGCAACCGTACAGGCGGGAATAAAGCAAATAAAGATATATTTATCACGTAGGCTACTGTCAATGCAACAGATCAACAGATCAATTTGTTTAGAATAACGGTTTGTTAAACCACGTTGCGACGAAAACCTCAGTGCTATCAAAATAGGCTAGAAAGAATATTACCTATAACACAAAAAGTATGTGTTCTCCTGAAGTTTCAAATTTTGCAGATCAAGACTATGTGACATGTTTATTTTTTACAGTGCTTTCGAGGCCCGTCCTCAAGATCCAACCCCCCTCCCCCCCACACACACACTCACCCTACCTCCCCCTACCCCCCCACCTCCTCCCCCCCCACCTCCTCCCCCCCCCCCCACCCCCACGATCTACTGCTCTAGCCCTCTGCACATGTAGCGCTGCCTTTCTTCGGCTTCTCTATTTTCTAACGAATCCCCTTTCTGTCCCGTCTGTGTTTGTGAAGTGCACACGCACACACACACACACACACGCGCGCGCGCGCAAACACACACACGTACACACACGCACACACACACGCTCATATACACACACACTCACACACACAGACACACATACGCACACACGTACACACACACACGCACATACACACGCACATACATACACACACACACACACACTCACACACACGTACACACACGCACACACACACACACACACACACACACACACACACACACACGATGTCTACAATTTATATTCGTATTCGTAACTTGAGTAGGCCTTCGGTAAGTAGGCCTTGGGTTAATAGGGCACGGTAAGTAGAGATTCGGTTAGAAAGCTTAAGACCTTCAAATGACTGACTTTGGGGGTTTAACGTCAGCTGAGGTAACTTGGACCTAGTTGGGACATGATTGTTTCTACGCTGGTTGACCTTGAAATGTTGCTTCTTTCCCTTTTGAGGTCGGCAGAGGCGCTGGCTTGAGACTATAGTTGTCAGTATCGGCGTGGGTTCGACCCCCACGTTCGGCCAGGAATTTATTTTCCAGAGTCTTTGTAAGAACTCCCCTCGGTGTCAGAACACACCCGTGTGCACTCATGCGCACCACAAAGATCCCAATTTCGCAGGGAAATTCTAAGGGCTTGGAAACATGAATGCACGCACACAGTAAAAAACAAGTCGCGTAAGGCGAAATTACTACATTTAGTGAAGCTGTCGAACTCACGGGATGAAACTAAACGCACTGTATTTTTTCACCAAGACAGTACAGCTTCGTCAATCCCCGCGTGAAGGAAATCGCTCACCTCCCACGTGCAAAACGTAGTGATATTGACACGCCAGATTAGCGCGGTAGCGTATTGTGCAAAGCAGGAAAGCGCGCTTTTCTGTATTCTTGTTAATTTCTGAGCTTGTTTTGAATACAACCTATCCTATCTATATGTTTTTGGAATCAGGAAATGATAAAGAATAAGATTAAATCATTTTTGGATCGATTTCTTAAATTTTAATCGTAAGACTAATTAATCTATTTTCGTTAATTGTGATTACATTTTAAGAGTAAACATAACATATGTATATATTTTTAGATTCAGAATGTGATGAAGAATACGATGCAATCAATTTTAAATCTGTTTGCGAAAAATCGATTTTAATGACAACTTTAATGAGCAAACTCATTAATTAATTTTTAAGCCTCCAAGCTGAAATGCAATACCAAAGTCCCGGCTTCGTCGAAGATTACTTGACCAAAATTTCAACCAATTTGGTTGAAAAATGAGAGCGTGACAGTGCCGCCTCAACTTTCACGAAAAGCCGGATATGACGTCATCAAAGACATTTATCAAACAAAGGAAAAAAATGTCTGGAGATACCATATTCAGGATCTCTCATGTCAAGTTTCATGAAGATCGGTCCAGTAGTTTTCTCTGAATCGCTCTACACACACACACACACACACATACACCACGACCCTCGTCTCGATTCCCCCCTCTACGTTAAAACATTTAGTCAAAACTTGACTAAATGTAACAAGTCGCGTAAGGCGAAATTACTACATTTAGTCAAGCTGTGGAACTCACAGAATGAAACTGAACGTAGTCCGCCGCTAGTGCAAAAGGCAGTGAAAGTGACGAGCCTGTTTGGCGCGGTAGCGATTGCGCTGTGCTTCATAGCACGCTTTACTGTACCTCTCTTCGTTTTAACTTTCTGAGCGTGTTTTTAATCCAAACATATCATATCTATATGTTTTTGGAATCAGGAACCGACAAGGAATAAGATGAAATAGTTTTTAAAACGATTTCGGAAATTTAATTTTGATCATAATTTTTATATTTTTAATTTTCAGAGCTTGTTTTTAATCCAAATATAACATATGTATATGTTTTTGGAATCAGAAAATGACGAAGAATAAGATGAAATTGTTTTTGGATCGTTTAATAAAAAAATAATTTTAATTACAAGTTTCCGATTTTTAATGACCAAACTCACTCATTAGTTTTTAAGCCACCAAGCTGAAATGCAATACCAAACCCCGGGCTTCGTCGAAGATTGCTTTGCCAAAATGTGAATCAATTTGATTGAAAAATGAGGGTGTGGCAGTGCCGCCTCAACTTTTACAAAAAGCCGGATATGACGTCATCAAAGGTATTTATCGAAAAAATGAAAAAAACGTCCGGGGATATCAAACCTAGGATCTCTCATGTCAAAGTTCATAAAGATCGGCCCAGTAGTTTAGTCTGAATCGCTCTACACACACACACACAGACAGACAGACAGACACACACACACATACACCACAACCCTCGTCTCGATTCCCCCCCTCTACGTTAAAACATTTAGTCAAAACTTGACTAAATGTAAAAAGGTGACAAAATGGGTAGCGCAGTACTGTATGACAGCTCGCTTTCCCCAGTGAAAAAGCAGCCCGAGTTTCCATGATGGCAACCTCACAGGACGATACGATACCAATATCAATATCAATGTTTCTTTGCTTTTGCTTAATCTGTAGTCTTGGCTTTGACTTACTTTTGACATATAGTATCAAGCGAACGTAAAGGTATACGTAAACATAAATTAGAATGTTGGCGGTTGTCTTTTTCCCTCGTTGGTTTGCCTTACTTTTTCTCTGCCTGCAGACCCCCCCCCCCCCCCCCCCCCACAAGAAAAGACTAAAGTCAAGGGTATTCACCCCGGTACACTGGCACTGAATAATGCACCGCTAACTATGAAAGATCGCCCTTGAAAGGAGAGTATTTTATGGTCCCGGCCGGGAAGGAGACATTCTTTGCTATCGCGATCGATGGAGTTGGTTGCTTTGGCAGCGTTGGTAGGTTACTAATACCCCGTTCACACAGAGACGCCGCTTCTACTACGATGGAAAAGTGGGCGAGAGCGTGGCCAATCGTGGGCCAAACGTGGGAGGATCTCCATGAGCGTGGGTTGGTCTGGGTGGAATCTGCAAGTTCGGGAAGCTGCACGCTCTCCCCACGCTTATTTTGAACTGCACAAATTAAGCGTAGCCGGGTCGTGGCGCAGTACAGTCGTGATGTACTTTTTTTTTTAAATTTGCCATGTGCTGGATTTTGACGGCAATATGCCCCGATTTGATAGTTTTCAGATCGGGGTTGATCGGAGTGATCGGCATGGTCTTGGTAAGGACGTAGATCCGAGTGAACGGGGCTTAAGACCATGCCGATCACTGCGATCATCCCCGATCTGAATAAGTAGTAGAAGCGGCTTCTATGTGGGAGTATATATACCACAAGGAACTATTACTAACTTCACGGGAATATAATAACGGACGCGAGGTCAGAGGATCATAATTATTCTGAATCTGCAGGTGAATACTATGGATGGGGGGGGGGGGGGGTGTGGGTGTGTGTGTGTGGAGAGTCGTGGCAATATAAAGTTCAGCTCGTGTTGTATGTACAGTCGAAACTGTGTATTACGGCCGCGCGAGAGACATACCAAAAATGATCATCGATATAGACAGGTGGCCATTGTGAAAGGTGAATTGTTTAGAAAATAAAATACTCGTAGTGGAAATGTTGGGGTGGTCGTAAATTGTATTGGGCAGGTGGTCGTTACTGAGAGTTGGTCGCAAGGGCAAGTTTTTCTGTACCTTCCTGTTTGGAACGTCGGATCAGAGGTGCTAGCCGGTTAGACAGACTGCAAGAAAAGATCAGGACAATATACATTATTTTCAAGCGATTGACGCTGACAGCCTATCAAAACTCACTGTGGCCACGCCGCATGAAAAGGAATCGCTATAAGGCGGCAAGCATCAATAACCGGTAACTCAATAACCTCTTTCATTCGTTTTTATACCACCAGCAAACTGAAGCCAAAACCAGGTTCAAACGAAAGCTGTGTCGGTATTTGCAACCGTCACTTGTGTATATAAATATGAAAAGAAACGAAATGTTTAGACGTCGGTAAAAGTAAACAAGTCGCGTGAAGCGATATGAAAACATTTAGTCAATCTGTCGGCATCAAACTAAAATATCAACACCAAAAAACAGTCGTCGCCGAGACTATATTTAGATAGTCTCGACTAACCACACCCGAAGACCGAGACGGGACACGCTCGTCTCCGCGAAGCGTGCAAACGTAGTACTTACTTAACCTATTTTCTTTAATTCTGAGCACATTTTAAGAGTAAACATGACATATCTATATGTTTTTGAATTCAGGAGAAGATGAGGAATGCAATGCAATCTCTTTTAAAAATTGATTTTAAAGACAACTTGAATGAGCTAACTAATTAGCTAGTTTTAAGCTGCCGAGTTGAAATGTAATCCCTTAGTCCGGACCTCGTCGAAGATTGCTTGACCAAATTTTCAATCAATTTGATCAGAAAATCAGGGCGTGACAGTGCGGCCTCAACTTTCACTAAAAGCCGAATATGACGTCATCAAAGACATTTAGTCTGGGGATATCATACCCAGGAACTCTCATGTTTAGTTTCAAGAAGATCGGTCTAGTAGTTTTCTCGAAATCGCTGTACACACACATACATACATACTTACATACATACATACATACGTACGTACATACATACATAAATACATACATACACACACACAACCACACACACAACCACACACACACGCACACATACACCACCACCCTCGTCTCCATTCCCCGTCTTTGTCAAAACTTGACTAAATGTAAAAAGAAGAAGAAAAATAATTGCAAGGGTTTTCAGAAATTGATTCATAATGAAAATCCGATTGTTCGTCTCGTGCAATCGTTTTGAGGCTGCTCCTCTTCTGACAGTGGTTCCACAAAGCCTTTGGCGTAGTCAGTCAAGCACGCCTCCCATGTGCTTGAATAATTAACATGTGAATGGCAGCACAGCTATAGTATTGTCTCAAAACGAAAGTGATGAAAGTTGTCCGTCCCTGCCATAGCCCTCGGCGCTGTCGGCGGGTAGTTCCGGTTGTTTTGTTTACGTCTAAAATGGCTGAACGAGAGAAAAAGATTAGTGGTGGAGGGAAACGTTACTGTGTCTGCTGTTCAAACTACGCAGGTAAAGAAGTTGAATGACGGATTGTCATGCGGTTCCATTTTGCAAACACAAACCGGAACTACTTGCTGTTCCAGGGGCCCAACTCCGTCCGACTATCGCTTTAGTTTCGAGACAGTGCTATAGAGTAGAAAGAAGTCAACGAATAAGGGAAGGGGGCCTACATTGGATGTGATCCCACTTTAAGCCAACCTCACTCAGCAAAGTCGATCTGTTCTTCTTTACATATTGAGTTCAATGCGGGAAACAGGTTAGGTATACGCTCACACAAAGACTACCGCTCTTGACAATCTAAAAACGTAGCGTTATAATTATATTCTTTTACTCATCAATTCCGTATAGTAAGTTTCAGGGGTTCGGGTATATGGCAAACGAGCCATTAGACCACAGGGTCTGGCTCCATAAGAAGCCTAGAAAATGAGTTATTCCCCCCTCTGCTTCTTTCTCTCTGTAAACTTGTAGGGCTAGTTATTTTTCGGTAACTTACCCAACAACCAAAATCACTTACCCAACAACGGTCCTGAATCCTCGATAGCTCATGGGTAGAGACTGTACACATTGTGGATCTACCTTTTGCGACTCAAAAGTTCAGAACACTCTAATGTACAAAATATACATTTCTGGAGCAAACAATACAACCATACCGCATTTAAACCAGCAACTACAGGCTTGAACACATGAATCTCAATATAAAATCCATGAGTTTGGTTGTTTTCTGAATTCAGATCTGCCGTGCACAATCGTTTATCGCTAGCAAGATTCCAAGGAAAAGTAACTCTCATACTTTGTCTAGCGACACGAGTAGTTCCCCTTCCAGATTTTGGCTGCATCGACAAGACTGCAATCCGACGGTCAGTTTTCAACAATATTTCATTTTATAAACAGATCACACGCAATCAATTGCAAACATTTAATCAACTTAAAGAACATGCAGCGGTTTCATACACTATTTTGCCCCAGAAAACTGAACTTCATACAGTTTTTAACGTTGGAACACGGGTGTAAAACTTCGTCTGCTAGTCACATTCGAGGAAAGAACATTTCCTGAGCGATACCAAAACATGAACAGAACACACACTATCTGCCTTTACCGCCACAGCAGAATGACAACATAACTGTGTACTTGATTTTAGTTCAAAACATGGAAACTGACAAGAAGTGTTAACAGAATTGAATGATTTGCACGGAACTATACAACCGCGCATTAATCGATCGCCTGCGCAGGTAGACTGGTTGGGTGAATATGATTCGATCAAACTTTCGCACAAAAACTCCTCTTTTCTTTGAATAACTGAAGAAAGGAGGAATAAAGAGGTTACATACCTCGTCTCAGTGATTATCAAAAATAATGGTCTCAGTTCGCGGTCATGAAAAAGCTCGCTGAAGCTCGCATTTTTCATGATCCGCTAACTTCGACCATTATTTTTGATAATCACTGAGACTCAGCATGTAACCTCTACTTCCGTTGTCTCAAAAAGGGTACAATGATTTGACATCAAATTGTCTCATGACATGGTATGTGTAGTCAGAAACAAAAATGTTCTCACATTTAGTATTGCACATTCTCTGGAAAATTGCAACATAAGGGGGGATAATCGCCCAGTGTCAGTCACAAACAGACAGTTGCCGAAATCTATTTTTATTCATTTTAAAATGTTGTTTTTTTACAAAAACCTTATTTTTTTTAGGGGGGCATGTGTTTAGAGTCACACCTCAAGAAGTTTCCTTCACACAAAAAAAAATAATTTTAAATTAAAATTTTAAAAAGTTTAAAAATATTTAATTTTTTTTTTCAAATCAACTTTAAGGTGGCAGTACTACCTGGAATTTTTACAAAAAATCTATTTTCCATTCCATAATGTGTTATTTTAATACAGAAATGCCTCAATATTGTCAAACATTTTGAATTTGTTGTGGTAATTAGTGCCAATATCGTATTTCTACACAGTTGATGTGTCAATTTTGACATTCTCATTTTGACGCGTAAAAAAGTTTGCGTTTTCCTGTGATGTTTTTTTTAAGTATTATAGATACAGTGTTGACATGTTGCACAGTTATGTTTCAAAACATTCTGGCGTTCATTGTGTTTGCATTTCTAAAAAAAACACACACACACTGTGGAGCTGTGTGCCATACATCAATAAACCAATTTCTGTACACTATGTTTATTGTTCCTTAACATTGAATGTATGATGTATGATATATATATATATACCACCAACATAATGCAACCCCTCCCCAGGTAGAACGGTCAACCGCCCTTCACAACTTAGTTTATCACAGGAATTCTTTAGGCGAAAAGAACTCCATTCCTTCAAACAGCGCAATATTCGTTAACTTTTCCTTTCAAAACAAAACTTCAGCGCTCTTACGTATTACATTTTGACGAAGCTCACTGAAATATGCCACACAAAAAAACACCTAGAGCCTGCCAAAGATCAACTAAAGCTGAACATGTTTCAAACTAGATTATAAAACAATCTAAGCACAAATATTCTTTGTATATGACTGTGTGTGTGTGAGTGTGAGAAAATATTAAGCTTTTCCTTAAGCATATGATTTTGGAGCCATTCCATGGAATGTGTTTTGCACAAAATTATGATGTCCATTGACGTTTCTAAAAGCGTTCAAATGTCCTATTGATGTTGAAGAGCTAGAGGACATTTGTCCTGTATACATGTATGAATTTGTAGGAACATCCCTGATATCATGCTGCAAACTGTACAAAACAGACACTTAAAACTCTTTAAACTATATGATTGACTTTCAAGGGAATATTAATAGAACCTACCATCAAATACTGGCAAATGAAGATAATTGCATTATCCGCAAGTTTAAGCAAAGGCGCGGCGGAACAGTTGACACAAGGTCAAAGCGTGATATGTACCGCAACGTTTCTCAGCACTCATTGGAATATGGGGAAGATGCACACACCTACAAAGTTTTTGTTCTATGCACGCTCAGCTCACATAGGATCTTGAAATAAAAAAAATGTACACATTATCAGCAAAGTTTTTGTACACTGCATGTTCAAAGTCAGGAATGAATCAGGGTCTCCCTGAAGACTGGGTCTTGCCACCTGATGTCCTGTGCTTTCGCAAAAATGGCCTAGTCAAAAACGAGGACAATGTGTTGCAGTTCCAGTTCCATTGAAACCTGAATGTATGGCAAGAACCGTCGATGTGTCTGTTGGACTATCATAGGCAGGTATCGAACCTGTACAACAGACAAGGGAAAAACATACAAGCGGGATAAAAGAGCATAATTGTGCTTGAAGTAGATAAAAAGAACGACAAGTTTGTTTGTGTGAGTACGTGTAAATGAATGTTTGTTTAAAATAATAACACATTTTGGTTGCTTGTGTTAAAAAAAAAATTATAACATTTTATTTGTGTGCCTGTGCTAGGAACAAAGATAAAAGAAACACCTTTAAGGATCCAGTGTTTAAAAAACCCACAAACAGACATGTCCAATAAAGTGGAAAGGTAAAAAATACAAAAAAACATTTTAGGTGTACATGTATACATGTTTCTTTTCAGTTATTTTGTTAGACAGGTACCCAATCTGTACAACATATTACATAGGAAAACGTGCAAGCCGAGAAAACAATCAGATGCTTGAAGCAGAAAAAACAACGAAAAGTTTGTGTGAGAAAGCGTAAATACATTTTTGCTTTAAAAAACACATTTTAGCTGCTTGAAAAATAACAATAATGAAAGTATATTTTGTGTGCCTGTGCTAAGAACAAAGATAAAAGAAACAGTTTATGGTCCCAGTGTTTAAAAAAAAAGAAAAAAAGTTTTGTTTGTTTGTTTGTTTGTTTGCTTAACGCCCAGCCGACCACGAAGGGCCATATCAGGGCGGTGCTGCTTTGACATATAACGTGCGCCACACACAAGACATAAGTCGCAGCACAGGCTTCATGTCTCACCCAGTCACATTATTCTGACACCGGACCAACCAGTAGAAAAAAGTTACATTTCCACTAAAGTGGTTAGTTACAAAAAACATGTTAGGTTTATACATGTACAGTGGAACCCACATTTATGACCTCCAAAAATCTGAGAAAACCAGGTCTTAAAAAGGAGAATCTTAAATCGGGGGTAAATTTAGATAAGTTATGAACAGAAAATCTGAAAAGGCAAGGTCTTAAATGGAGGAAGTCTTAACTTTGGGGGTTCCACTGTATACACTTACAAGAAAAAAAATGTCCTCACTTCCTTTCAACTTTAAAAAAAAAGTGACAGCGTGTTAGAAAATGTTAGTGGAAACCAATTCCAATGTATTCGTTACACTGTTACTGTTAGTATATCCTATTTTGTATGCAACACAATTCATCAAACCTACTTTCGACATTGGCGGAATCTGCCATCTTGCACTGCAGCATTGAATCCAGTCCAATTGAGTAAGGTCTGTAGATGCAGCTGAGGAAACTTTGCAAAGAAGGCTAGTAGGTCAAGTGCCAAGGGGAGGAACTGCAGAAAAAATAATCAGATACATAAATGGTTGAAATGTATAACATCATTATTGGGGGTGTGTACAATGTGTTTCAACTGTTTATCTGTGCAGTTAAAACTCAGATCTATACAAAAACAATGACATGTAAACAGAACAGAACATGTGTGTGCCCAAGCATTAATTTGTCAATATCTGCATGCATGTACTGCAGTGTTATTGTGTATCCTAATATGAATTTCTGTCATAATATTAATGACAACCTTAGTACCTACAGTCAGAATTCAAAATTACCAAAGTAGGTGATCTTTGTTGCAGTAAAACAACTGCCTAGTTGCATTTCATACTCTGAATTTAACCCATTGAAAAGCACAGTTTACTATCATAACTCATTAGCTGTAACCACTACAAGAAAAATGATATATCAATCACATAGGCCCCTGTATAAACAATAACATGTTGCATCTGCACCTTATTGTACCTCTGCTATATTAATCCTAAACTGTTGTGATGCTATGAAGTGTTAATTAGAAGATTATCAATATCAAACTTAATTTGCTCAGAAATATACACACAACTATTTCAAATGAAATTCAAGCAGGTTTTTACTCACCAACACATCTCGCCATATGTCAGCACAAGTCTCCACTGGTTGCTCAGAAGGTTCAGGCCCTTTCCTTTTATGTGTAACCACAGGCGGAAGGTATCGTTCACTGGACCACCACTATCATAGAAAAACTAGTAGTGTAACATACGCAGGAAGACAGGTGTCTGGGATCAACACACTGCTGCATTTCGCGTTCTTACGCTTGACCAAGGCAGGAGAGCTTGACACACACTTAGACTACACGGCGTAGAACTCTATCGTTCAAGCTGGTTGTACGGAGAAGGGTACCATGTGAACTTTGCAGAACCTGGTACCTAACTACTAAAAGAATAGAATTCATCAATGTTCACGCACTAATAGCTGCGCATACGCTAGTACTGATTTTATTAATGAATTAATTTAGCAAAGAGGCAGTTATCTCCCTGCCGAAGCCACGATTATTCCCCATGGAAAATCGTCCGCAGTGAAAAGCTTTTCAACCAATGAGAATTTAGCTGTGTTTGTTTCCGCGGGACATGTCATCATGGCAGCGAACTGCACTATACATTTTCAGAATGTAGACACTGACGAAAAACTGACCCCATTTTCAAGTGTTTCGTGGGCAAAAGCTTTGACATGTGCATCTGAGTGGATTAACCTTGACCGTGAAGAACAGGCTGTCAGCCAAAAAATTGACGGAACGAGTCGCAAATGGACAAACAGCTGAAATGAGTACCTGTCATCGTGTCGTCTGCTACCAGCATCTGACATGTTTTGTTCAACTCCAGCGAGCGAAGAAACACTATGTACAGCGAATTGACACTTCCAGTGTACATTGCTTGGAAGAAATCACAGAAAGAGACAAAATCAGTTTTCTAATCATGAAAGCATCTATTTTCCCTGTATTGTGCAAGTTCTCAATCAATTTTTCTTCGTCTTTTATTTCAAGCTTCGTGTTTTCTACAGGTACCTGACATCTCTTTTAAAAACCATTGAGAAACCCCATAGCCCCTATACTGGGCGTATGTTATGATAATAGATACTATTATTCGAGTTCACCTTGTGTACCATAAAATATTCATGCCCACGTACTTGTAAGTTAGTTCACTTCCAGCACGTACGGCGCATGTTTTCGACACCTTACACTTGCATTATTCTACTACCACAGCTGAAACACGTGAGCTCCCACCCCCCCCCACCCCCAAATAAAAAAAAATTAAAAAAATTGAAATTAAAATAAAATAAAATTAAAATAAAAGGTGATGGTTAAGGTAACCTGCCCCCCCCCCCCCCCCCTCCCCCTATAAGTTTCGATGGGTAGGTAACTTCGTTTTCCTTTTTTACTTGCTTTTGAAAAATCACATAATCGCAAGAATAGTAAATCTGTAGCTCCTAGCATATAACCACTTCATGTCCCTAATAGGCACTAGTTTCTGTGAGGACGTTAAAGGCACAGTGCAGCTCACAGCCTTCGTTTTGCGTTTTTGTTGCAGCTGAGTGCATTTACAGTTCAAAAATTCTCCTATGGTAGTAAAACAAACCCAAAACTACCCAACGACGACATCTGTGAAGCTCGACAGTTTCTTGTTCACGCGAGTGCATACATTAACCTAGTTATTACGTGGTGTTTGGTCGGAGTTCGATTCAACTGAGTGATTCCGGCCTCCATTTTGTTTTACACAAACTCATGATGACGTCTGACATAGTTTGCTAGTGACTGTCTTTTTGTGCATGATGTGGTGATCTACCTGATCTAAATTTAGATCCAAAACTAGGTCAAGACCAGCCGGGTCCGAGTACAAAATTAATTCGTAAAAAAATCGCAGTTCTTGACTCTGGGTGCAAGTCAATGAAACTTGGTAGTTCTTCTAACGGATAGCTGCCTGATTATGACTAAAAGCCCCAGGGGCTCCGTGCACCTGGATTTGACAAGTTCAGTACCTTTAATTAAGCTTAAGTTAACTAACTAGTAAATCTGCAGCAAGGGCGGATCACATACTTTTTAAGGTTTTATTTTTCCTAATTTCTTTTGGGGACAATTCGACGACGCGAAGCGTTTAATTGAGGACGCGAGCGAGCGTTAAATTGAGGGTGCGAAGCGTTCGAAACTCTATAGGGGGTTCAGGGGGCATGCCCCTCCCCCCCCCCCCCCCCGCCCCCTTCCCCCAGGAAAATGTTTAAAAACAAGGAAAATGGAGCAATCAGGTGCAATCTGAGCCAAGAAACTTCCCCTAATACATCTTCCTAAAAATTGAATACACACAAATGTGGATCAAAACAAGGACAATCGACCGATCTGGTGCAACCTGAGCCAGCAAATTACCCAACTTCTTTCCAAAACCGTCACATAGAAGACAAAGGCCGCCCGGAGCAAAAGTGATAAAAATCGAGGAAAATGGAACAATCTGGTGCAATCTGAGCCATCAGTTTTTCTTGGTTTTCAAAATTATTTATTTCTTCTTTTTTTCCTTCTTCTTCAATTTTCTTTTAGGGGGGGGGGGGGGGGGGGGGCAGAAACCCCGGAAACCCCCCTTGGATCCGCCCCTGTGCAGTCAGTAACGTTCTGTTTCGTACTTTGTGTGTGCCTCTGTGTTTTCTTCCGTTAAAAAGAATTGTTGTGTGTTACAAAAAAAAGTAGGAACAAAATATAGGTTAGGTTTGGTTACCACAATTTTTTTTAAGGACTCGTAGCATCATCAAACAATGTCAGCTTTGTCTAAGATGCGAGCTAAGTATAAATCTTCACTTTCAGACTCTCACTCTCAGTTGTGGTAACAATTTGTCCTAGTTGTACGCTTAGGAGCTGTAATACTGCAGGGCCGGATCTGGGGGGGGGGGGGGGGGGTTCCTGGGGTTCCGGACCCCCCCCCCCCCCCCCTGGCCATCCAATGTACTTCTCAGAGAAAAAAAAATGTGGACTTTAGACCCCTGCCTTCAGTTGGAACCCCCCCCCCCCCCCCCTCAAACGAACTTGGTCCGGCCCTGTACTGCATGGTTTGTGTGACTACGTATGAGACTATTGCATTACATTATATGAGTACAAACATGTGCAATATACAGTATGAACGTTGCACAGTTATGGGGCAACTTATTTTTGTTATCTGTGCAATAAATCAACTTGCATGGATGTAGGTTGACAAAATAAATAGATAGGCTCATTTCTGATGTTGAATGCTTAGCTGTCATGACATGTTTTCTTTACATTGGAATCTGGAATACAAATGGAACCCAAAAGCGAGGGAATATTATCGGGGTGGAAATATTTTCAAAGACTTGGATAGAACGTCGTCTTTTGAACAAAGGACGGCGCGTCGGGTGGCACATATTAATGTCAGCAACCAAAATCAGCGAAACTGACTTAATATTAAAGGCTTACCCCCACCCTGTAAGCTTGAGGTCAGGGTGTCTTCGATATTCCCTTTGTGCTGACAATCTCCGCTCGGTGGACTTTTTCTTGTTAAACAAAAGGTATTCACACAGAATAGATTTGATTTATGTATGATATTAGGTGTGGGGCTAAACATTGAAAGAACGTCTGATTTGAATGAAACTTGATTCCCAACGAGATTCAACTTTGTGTGTGAGTGTGTGTGTGTGTGTGTGTGTGTGTGTGTGTGTGTGTGTGTGTGTGTGTGTGTGTGTGTGTGTGTTTGTTTGTGTGTGTATGGTGTGTGTACGTGTGTGTGTGTGTGTGTGTGTGTCCGTTGAACTTTGGTCTCCCTTCTTTGAGTCATGTGACGTCAGAGGCAGAATAAGACATAATTATTACGGCGGCTTGCCAAGACTACGTGTGTGTGTGTGTGTGTGTGTGTGTGTGTGTGTGTCAGTGTGTGTGTGTGTGTGTGTGTGTGTGTGTGTGCGTGCGTGCGTGCGTGCTCGCGTGCGTGCGTGCGTGCGTGTGTACGTACGTGCTTGCGCGCGCTTACTGAATCATAAACAAATCAAAATAATTCTAAAACTAAAATAGATTCATAAAATATATCGACGGCGAGCGAGATCTCGTCAAACAATGAGTGTCACTGTCAGTGTTAAACATCATGATTATTTTGGTAAAATAAGTATAGTATCACTTGTGTGCTGAATGCTGCTGCACATGCTTTTTTGCTTTGCTTTGTATGTATATGTATGTTTGTCATTGTAAAGCGCTTAGAGAATGTAAAGCGCTCTATAAATCTCCCATATTATTATTATTATAGTATATTATGCATTACTGTCATTAAAGGTACGCAAGCTGACCCTGAGGAACTGGCAGCAGCTGAAGCCCTACGTGGTGCCCGTGCTGTTCAGCAACTCTGTCACACTGCGGGCACAGGCCGAGCAGTGGGGCTGGTTCTCCATGCCCGTCTCCAACTCTCCAATTGGCGTGCCCGTGCTCAAACACATGTACCGGGACGCCATGGAACAGTGAGCACGTGTAGTTGGTTCTTTCAGTGGTTTTTACATTTAGTCAAGTTTTGACTAAATGTTTTAACATAGAGGGGGAATCGAGACGAGGGTCGTGGTGTATGTATGTGTGTGTGTGTGTGTGTGTGTGTCTGTCTGTCTGTGTGTGTGTGTGTGTGTGTGTGTGTGTGTCGTGTGTGTGTGTGTCTGTGTGTGTGTGTGTGTGTGTGTGTGTGTGTGTGTGTGTGTGTGTGTGTGTAGAGCGATTCAGAGTAAACTACTGGACCGATCTTTATGAAATTTTTCATGAGAGTTCCTGGGTATGATATCCCAAGACTTTTGTTTTCATTTTTTCGATGAATGTCTTTGATGACGTCATATCCGGCATTTTGTAACAGTTGAGGCGGCACTGTCACACCCTCATTTTTCAATAAAATTGATTGAAATTTTGGCCAAGCAATCTTCGACGAAGGCCGGACTTTGGTATTGCATTTCAGCTTGGAGGCTTAAAAATTAATTAATGACTTTGGTCATTAAAAGTCTGAAAATTGTAATTAAAATTTTTTTTTTTAAACGATTTAAAATTACGTTTATCTTATTCTTCATCATTTTCTGATTCCAAAAACATATAAATATGTTATATTCGGATTAAAAACAAGCTCTAAAAATTAAAAATATAAAAATTATGATTAAAATAAAATTTCCGAAATCGATTTAAAAACAATTTCATCTTATTCCTTGTCCGTTCCTGATTCCAAACACATATAAATATGATATGATTGGATTAAAAACACGTTCAGAAAGTTAAAAAGAATAGAGATATAGAAAAGCGTGCTATCCTCCTCAGCACAACCGCCACCGCGCTTTTCTGGATTGTTAATTTCACTGCCTTTGCCACGAGCGGTGGACAGACGATGCTACGAGTGTACGGTCTTGCGGAAAAAAAATGCAATGCGTTCAGTTTCATTCTGTGAGTTCGACTGAGCTTGACTAAATGTTGTATTTTCGCCTTACGCGACTTGTTCAATAATCGATTTTTACAATACGCGATAAACATAATTATCCAGAATCAACCCCCCCCCACACACACACACACACACAAACACACAGACGCACCCACGCACGCACACACACACGCACTCACACACACACACGCACGCGCACGCGCACGCACACACTCGCACACACACACACACATTTAGAATCAATAGCAAGGCATAAGCTTATGATGATTTGGTGATCATATAAGGTAAAGCCTATTTAAAGGTGGTCGTCTACATTTTTGTTTTTTTCCAATAATCTTATGGTTAGATTTCGCTAAAACGTTATGTCAGATGATGAATGAACCATGGGGAAAAAAGTTATAGAAAAAAAATATATGTAAACAAGTCGCGTAAGGCGAAAATACAACATTTAGTCAAGTAGCTGTCGAACTCACAGAATGAAACTGAACGCAACGCAACGCAGCAAGACCGTATACTCGTAGCATCGTCACTCCACCGCCCGTGGCAAAGGCAGTGCCAGTGGAATTGACAAGAAGAGCGGGGTATTCGTTGCGCTGAGAAGGATAGCACGCTTTTCTGTACCTCTCTTCGTTTTAACTTTCTGAGCGTGTTTTTAATCCAAACATATCATATCTATATGTTTTTGGAATCAGGAACCGACAAGGAATAAGATGAAAGTGTTTTTAAATTGATTTCGAAAAAAAAATTTTGATAATAATTTTTATATATTTAATTTTTAGAGCTTGTTGTTAATCCAAATATAACATATGTATATGTTTTTGGAATCAGCAAATGATGGAGAATAAGATGAACGTAAATTTGGATCGTTTTATAAAAAAAATATTTTTTTTACAATTTTCAGATTTTTAATGACCAAAGTCATTAATTAATTTTTAAGCCACCAAGCTGAAATGCAATACCGAAGTCCGGGCTTCGTCGAAGATTACTTGACCAAAATTTCAACCAATTTGGTTGAAAAATGAGGGCGTGACAATGCCGCCTCAACTTTCACGAAAAGCCGGATATGACGTCATCAAAGACATTTATCAAAAAAATGAATAAAACGTCTAAGGATATCATACCCAGGAACTCTCATGTCAAATTTCATAAAGATCGGCCCAGTAGTTTAGTCTGAATCGCTCTACACACACACACAGACACACACACACACACACACACACACGCACACACACACACACACACACAGAGATACACACACACACACGCACATACACCACGACCCTCGTCTCGATTCCCCCCTCTACGTTAAAACATTTAGTCAAAACTTGACTAAATGTAACAAGTCGCGTAAGGCGAAAATACAACATTTAGTCAAGTAGCTGTCGAACTCACAGAATGAAACTGAACGCAATGCAACGCAGCAAGACCGTAGCATCGTCAGTCCACCGCGCACGGCAAAGGCAGTGAAATTGACAAGAAGAGCGGGGTAGTACTTGCGCTGAGAAGCACAGCACGCTTTTCTGTACCTCTGTTCGTTTTAACTTTCTGAGCGTGTTTTTAATCCAAACATATCATATGTATATGTTTTTGGAATCAGGAACCGACAAGGAATAAGATGAAAGTGTTTTTAAAATGATTTCGAAAAAAAAAATTTGATAATAATTTTTATATATTTAATTTTCAGAGCTTGTTTTTAATCCGAATATAACATATTTATATGTTTTTGGAATCAGCAAATGATGGAGAATAAGATAAACGTAAATTTGGATCGTTTTATAAATTTTTATTTTTTTTTACAATTTTCAGATTTTTAATGACCAAAGTCATTAATTAATTTTTAAGCCACCACGCTGAAATGCAATACCGAACCCCGGGCTTCGTCGAAGATTACTTGACCAAAATTTGAACCAATTTGGTTGAAAAATGAGGGCGTGACAGTGCCGCCTCAACTTTCACGAAAAGCCGGATATGACGTCATCAAAGACATTTATCAAAAAAATGAAAAAAACGTTCGGGGATTTCATACCCAGGAACTCTCATGTCAAATTTCATAAAGATCGGTCCAGTAGTTTAGTCTGAATCGCTCTACACACACACACACACACACACACAGACACACACACACACACACACACACACACACACACACGCACATACACCACGACCCTCGTCTCGATTCCCCCCTCTACGTTAAAACATTTAGTCAAAACTTGACTAAATGTAAAAATGATTTTATTTTTGGGTAGCGTGACTCACGCTTCCAATATTTTGTTTTCTGTTTGCTGAGAACATGTGCTTTGCCTAAAAATACTGACCAATCAAATTCATGTCACTATGCTTATAGCCACGCCCAAACAAGTGCAGCAACACTGGAGCGCTGTCCACGCTTTATTTTAAACGCACGAAATGCACGGGATTTGAGAGGAGTTTTGCGCTTGGCATTTTCCAAATAAGGATATCCTACTATGAGTACTACACGCTGGAATCTATATATATATACGACTAGTGTCTGTGTGTCTGTGTGTTTGTGTATTTGTGTATTCGCCATGCACGGCCAAAGTTCTCGATGGATCTGCTTCAAATTTGGTGGGCTTATTCAGAGAGACCCCGGACACAACCTCATCGATGAGATATTTCAACACGTGCTCTCAGCGCGCAGCGCTGAACCGATTTTGGTTCCACCTCAGCTATTTTGGTTCCACCTCAGCTACCCGGGCCCCCATACCGACACACCATAGCCGCTACACCACATCACAACGCCAAAGTTCTCGGTGGATCTGCTTCAAATTTGGTGGGCATATTCAGGTAGACCCCGGACACAATATCATCGATGAGATATTTCAACACGTGCTCTCAGCGCGCAGCGCTGAACTGATTTTGGTTTTTGTGTTCATTTCACCATTATCAGTAACTCTTCCTTATCTTCTCCAGTGTTTGGCGTTTATCTCCCTTCCTTCGTGTGGCTTTCCCGTTCAGTTGTAAGTTACTATTACTATTTTTAGAATGTCACTGCGCTGTCCACTGCGCTGTCCACAACGCTTCCCTTGCACCCGTAAGTTGTTCTTACTGTCAAAGTGAAAAGGTCGAATCAATTTATAGCCACGCGAAAAATACACTCTCACCTATCTCTATATATTTATAGATACAGATATGCATATATATATACGGCTTCTCTGTGTGTGTGTGTGTTTGTGTGTGTGTGTGGGCAAAAACCTGTGTATTGTAGAGTTCTGTTTGTGATGTGGTCTAGCGGCTTTTGTCTGTCTGTATGTTCTGGCATGTGAGAAGCCACAGCAGATACTATAGGGCTAAGAAATAAGCTCTAAAATTCTCAATCCCGTTTGACAGGACTTCGCCTTCAAAGGTGATTGTGGTGAACCGCCACGCTGTCTGTCTCTGTCTCGCGCCGTTCACCCCAAATTCCCGTTTCTGAGGTTCTATTGTTAGAATGTCACTGCGCTGTCCAGAACGCTTCCCTTGCACCCGTAAGTTGTTCTTACTGTCAAAGTGAAAAGGTCGAATCAATTTATAGCCACGCGAAAAATACACTCTCACCTATCTCTATATATTTATAGATATAGATATACATATTTATATATACGGCTTCTCTGTGTGTGTGTTTGTGTGTGTGTGTGTGGGCAAAAACCTGTGGATTGTAGAGTTCTGTTTGTGATGGGGTCTAGCGGCTTTTGTCTGTCTGTATGTTCTGGCATTTGAGAAGCCACAACAGATAATATAGGGCTAAGAAATAAGCTCTAAAATTCTCAATCCCGTTTGACAGGACTTCGCCTGCAGAGGTGATTGTGATGAACCGCCACGCTGTCTGTCTCTGTCTCGCGATTCACCCGGGCGAAGCCGGGTATTCCTCTAGTACTACAATGAATTTTCAAACGGCTACACTGGCTTCGTCTTTCCTGATCGAAAGGGGGTGTATTGTTTATATTTGTAGATAATAGACTCTGCATTTTAATGGTCAAATGGCGATTTCGGTATAAAAATGTAGACAAGGACCTTTAAGGGGCAAGCAGAACACCTTTGTTAATATTATAAATCAAAACAATGTTTATATAACGTGTTTGTAGTATGTTGTCAAAACATCGAGACCAAACAACCACACGGCCACACACTTTATCCTGTTGCAGTGTCAAAGCCAGGCTGTGTGACTAAGCCTTCGTGAGACGGGAGCGGGGTTGGCTATATATATACCGATTGTTGTTGCTCTGGTTTTGGTCGATTGCAACATCCGGACCATTAATTTTAACCAAGTCAAGTCAAGTATTTTATTGTTTTGGGCCCAGAGGGCTTTGAAACAAAGATATAACTTTAACACAAAAAAAGGTAACAAATCAGACAGTTAATATATGTATATAAATTGAGCGGACAAATACAACAATACTATACGACCAAATTAAATTGGCAATATACACTTCCATACATGCAAACAAAAAGAAAAATAGGTTTAACAAAATCAGGTAAGAAATCAGGCAGATAATATGTATACATTAAGCGGACAACGATAATATACAGCTGAAGTAAATTGGCAATACCATTATGCCATGCATCTTTTGTAAAAACACAAAACAAAAGCATGTATTACATATATACATACCAGTAAAGAAACTAGATATAACGCTAACATACTAAAATCATAACATGGGCTACAAATCTTGCTAGCTTCATTAGTTTTATCTTAGATTTACAATTCATTAGCTGTTCATATTTTAAACAATTTGGGTGAGATCGGTAATAAGGACTAATTAATTTTCTTCTTTCAGACACTATACTTTCGTCGGTACAACTGAACAAATAGTGAAACTCATCACCTAATTCATTTTTATCGCACATGTCACACAATCTTTCATTTCTAGGAACATTAAAAAATCTGTGCTGATGTATTGGCAACTTATGATTGCTTGTTCTAAATTTTGCTAGTTTAACTTGGAGTTTCCTAGGCAACCAAAGCAAATACCTTTCCAGACAAAAATCCAAACAGCCAGACATTTCAACTCAAACCTGTTGAACTTGAAGTTTCAATTTTACCCTGCTGTTTTTGTTTTTGCATTATTTTGTTGTTCAGGGGCGGATTAGGGGGAGGGGTTACAGGGGTTCCGGACCCCCCCCCGGCTGTCAAAAAAAAAGAAGATTTAATACTAACTTTAAAAGAAATAATGAGTGGCTGCTGACACCAGTTGATCATGTTTAAAATCAAGGATAAGCCATAAATTGTTCATGAAATAGCTAAAACTCTTCAGCTTCAGGGGGGCTTCGCCAACGGGGCCTTGCCCCTGTACCTCACAAGGGGTCTACCCCTGGACCACCCCCCCCCCTCTGGCTTAACTGCTCCGCCCCTGTTGTTGTTGTTGTTGTTTACAAATATCCAGATGAGGCAACTAAACAACCGCTTAAAGACATACGATATCTTTTTGACCCTCTTCTTCGAAGTGGAATCTCTGACGTCAAAAGCAAAACAAAGCTCGAGATGACGTCATTATTCGAAAAATAATGTCACATTAAAATTCGGTCACTTTTTTGCATGTCTACCAAGAAAATGTCACAGAAGTTTGAGAAAAAAAATTAGTCACGGTGATTTCGTCATATCAGCGGAAGAAAATTAATCGCAAGTTCACCGCCTGGCTATGCATGCATCGGTCTCGGATGTCATTAATTAATAAAGTTACCGTCATCATGTTACAGTTTCAACACCACACTGTACGCCTACGCCAACGGAGACATCCTGTTCACAGACTCCCTGGTCGACACGCTGCTGGCTGTGCTAACTTCTCCCGCACGCCTCAATGACTCCCAGGCACTCCTGGTGACCGGTCGGCGGACCAACGTGGAGTTTGTCACTGAAGCGGAATCGGCCACCCTGCAGCAAGTGTCCAGAGTGGCCGAGAGAGGGGAGCTCTTCATTCCCGAGGCCCAGGACTACTTCATCACAGATAGGTACAGCCTGTTTGGGACTTTTCGGACTCTCTGTCTGTCTGTCTGTCTGTCTCTGTGTTTCTCTGTCTGTCTGTCTGTTTTTCTGTCTGTCTGTCGGTCTGTCACTGTCTCTCTGTCTCTGTCTCTCTGTCTCTCCCTCTCTCTGTCTCTCTCTCTAAAAAATAAAATAGCTAAAACTCTTTAGCTTTTGGCTTCCAGTGCAACAGAGAATACAGTACAAGCTTGGCACTCTCGCTTTCAACTACTTTCATGGCACCCTCCCTCCTTACTTGTCATCAAAACTGACAAAGTACTCTCCAACTAGGTCCCTGAGGTCCTCATCCCAGCTGCTCCTCACAGTCCCTAGAGCTAAACTAAAATCAGCTGGACAAAGATCATTCAGATATCAAGTCCCTACACTCTGGAACTTACTTCCCCTAGCGGTCCGCCAGTCTCCTTCACTACCATCATTTAAGATTAAACTGAAGACTCACCTGTACAAATCTGCCTTTTACTAAAATAAACAAAGTAATTAGGACATTGAAGCTGTGGTGTAATGTGTGCATGTGACTTGTGAGTGAATGTGCTGAATGATAAGTTTGCTTGTTGACTAGTTGTTAGTTGTTTAATTTGTTGCTCCACAGTCTATGTTACATCTTCGTTCTGTTTTAGATCTGTACGCGTTTATGTGAGTTCTGTTTTATTGTCAGACTTTTTATGTGTAACTATGTGTCTATTACTTATCTTACGTGTTTTGTTTTGGATTTTTTTCATCTTTTTAAAAACAATTTTTCTAGATTATTTTATGTAACTATAAGTGGTCGTTGTCTATGAATTGTTTTTAATGCTTGTATGTTATTTCTTACGAGAAAACTTTTTATGTAAAATGTTAAATTTTAATGTCTAATGTAAAGCGCCATGAGACTGCCATTCGGCGGTGAACAGCGCTATAAAAGCATGTTTTATTATTATTATTATTATTTGTTTGCAGGCGATATCCTTGGGAGAGTGTTCCGGAGTTCGTGGTGGGCCGCATAGCTTACGATAACTGGTTGACAGCCATGTCTATTATGAGCGAGGACAAAGCCGTGGTGGACGCCACCAGCACTTTACTCGCTGTGCATCAAACAACCAAGTAAGGGACGAACGAACGCGTGTAAGCACACACGCACAAATACACTTACGGACGCACGTGCGCACGCTGACGCACGCACACACTGACACACACACACACACACACACACACACAAACTCTCTCTCTCTCTCTCTCCCACACACACAAACACACATACACTCTCTCTCTGTCTCTGTCTCTATCTCTCTTCCTCTCTCTCGCTTTCCAGAAGCAGCTGTAGCTCATTACCATTTATCATAAACTATTCTTGTTCATAACATGTGGTCCCGTGATGCATATATTTGCCCAATCTGAATCAGGAGATAGGCACTATAATTATGTATAGTGTCGGGGAAAAATTCTCTCGAACAAAAAGCAAGGGAACAAAGTACCGAACATCATATGAAAGTGGAATAAGTATAGTAAGAAGAGTCTGAAAAGGAGATCATTTTAACCTTCGCCGGTCGTCGTGGGTCCGTGTGGACCCAGAAGGGTGTTTAATTGCAAATATCTCTTAAACCAGTTGGATTTTTTTAATGAGCTTTTGAGAATGCCTCAGACACCTAAAAAGCTCTTATCACTCTCAAAGACCCAATCAATGTTGATAATTACCGCGGCGACTCATGGTCGACCATTTACAACTTATCTCTGTAATCGCAAAAATGTCATAAAACACTTAAAAGAAAAGAAATATGATCAAAATTTACTGAACTCTATCGCAAATATGATCGCAGCTCTGTACAATTTCAGACTGGAAGAAAATCGACGAACAAGTTACGTTTGACGTCACAGACCAGTACAGTATGACTGGTTATATCTGGAACTACTGTGACGCGGTTTGCTGCCCGGAGTTGCATTCTAAAAATTCGTCTCCCTGTGGGTTATTGTGCGTACAGTTGCACTACCAAAATGATGACAAAAACGATGTTTGGTGGCTTGTTGTCAGACAGCATTTTTTTTGTTGGTCCTCAGGGAGCATATCGCCTTTTTGTCACATATTTATCAACCGCGGCCTTTGGCCTTGGTCGATAAAGATGAAACAAAAGGCGATATGGTCCCCTCAGACCAACAAAAAAACTGGTCTGCCAGCAAGCCACCAAACATCTTATATTGTCATCATTTTCACGAGTTTTCATTCACAAACACCTGGAAAATAAATCTCATGTTCTCCATGCAATAAATCGAGGTGGTGAATGGGTTTGAGCTTTCAGGTGAAACGTGGATTGTCAAAGTAAAAGCCAATCAGGCTGATTGTTTTATGTGTGAAACCATCGCGGCTTTGGATTTGTGTTTCCGAGGACAACGATTGTAAGCATTCACTCTCAAAGACCCAATCAATGTTGATAATTACCGCGGCGACTCATGGTCAATTTGCAACTTATCTCTGTAATCGCAAAATCCACAACGAAAAGTCATAAACACTTAAAAAGAAAAGAAATATGCTCAACACTTACTGAACTCACACGTATGATCGCAGCTCTGTAAATTGTCAGACTGGAAGAAAAGCGTCAACAAGCTACGTTTGACGTCACATACAAGGTTGACGTGTTATCTCGAGCTACTGTGACGATGCTTTGTGGCCCGGAGTTGGATTCTAAAAATTCGTCTCCCTGTGGGTTATTGTGCATTTTGTTGCACAACCAAAATGATGACAAAAACGATGTTTGGTGGCTTGTCGTCAGACCAGCATTTTGTTGTTGGTCCTCGGGGAGCATATCGCCTTTTGTCTCATATTTATCAACCGCGGCCTTCGGCCTTGGTCGATAAAGATGAAACAAAAGACGATATGGTCCCCTTGGACCAACAAAAAAGCTGGTCTGTCAACAAGCCACCAAACATCTTATAATATTCACCAACTAATATCAGTTCATGATAATCGCATGCTTTTGCCCTTTGCGAAGACGATCTATTCACACACACTAAGCACAACGATGCACTATTAATGTTGCAATAACATTAATTTTAATAAATACAATAGAATCTATAAACTGTACTCATCCGCAGTCACTTAGGTCTATCTGCGTACAATCTTCTTCTTCTTCTTCTTCGTTCATGTGCTGAAACTCCAACGTTCACTCATGTTTTTTTCACAAGTCGGTTTTTACGCGTATGACCGTTTTTACCCCGCCTTTCAAGCAGCATACACATACATGTTTCTATAACACACCGAACTCTGACATGGATTACAGAATCTGTACCGTGCGCACAGTTGGTCTCGTGCTTGCGTGTACACACGAAGGGGGTTAAGGCACTAGCAGGTCTGCACATAAGTTGACCTGAGAGATCGGAACATTAATCTCCACCCCTAACCCACCAGGCGGCCGCGGCCGGGATTTGAACTCACGACCTTCAGATTAGGAGGCCGATGTCTTATCCACAATAAATATCCTTAATATTTACTAATGATTCCTTATTTGACTCCATGTGTTTTATCTCATTTTCTCTTATTCCACGCTTGTCAACAGGGCTGGAGTATTCGAAGGTTTCACTCACTCAAACTCCTATTACAACTTGGATATAATCGGGATGGAGCAGTTTGAGAGACTCCAAGGTCAGAACTTGCATCACGTCAGCTGTGCCTTTTGGAAAACAGAAATGACGTCAGACCCGCGACAAATCAACGTCACAGCGCGAAATCGTCACGATTTTGAACTCTTTGGCTGCTATGTGGACCGACGGTTCTGGCGTAATGTGTGGAGGGTGTTTTTTGCATTGATTCTGTCGTGTGTTCTAGGGCTTTACTGCTGGTTAAAACGTTCAAAAATCAACAAGCAGGGCGTGAACGGAGTAGGGCACGCAAGCACCTGATAAAGGGAAAAAACTTTCTTCGGTCCCGCCTAGCCATATCATCGGTTAAAATGGAGGTTAAAATAACAACAACCAGCCAACATTTGGTGAGGTTTCTTGCATTAGATGTCATGCCATTTCACTACCCCACTGTGGGAGTCTTGAGGATTCGCCACTTAAAAGCGGCAGGCTTGACTTTGTGCCATCACACAAGTATATCAATTCACATTCTACAGTTTGAAAACTGTGCCATACAGAAGCTTAGGCTATTCTGATCTTTGCTCCTTGATCTCTACCATTAAGTGTGTTGTGCCATTTACAAGCTTATTCTAATTCCATGCTCCTTTATCTCTACCATGTTTGGTGTGCATCTCTCTCTCTCTCTCTCTCTTAAATCTCGCCTTCTCGGACTCATTTCAAAGGTTCAAGGGAGGTTACTTAAGATATGAACTCCTACTTTGAGACCAAAGGGGCGACTACCTCCCTTGAACATTAATTCCCTTTCGGGGCTGAATGACCACCTGTGATATGTTGTTAACAATACTGTTTGTACCATTTAACTTAATCATTAACATGAATATCAAATTAGTATATTGAATGAGGAGGCAGGAAAACTGTGATATTTCTTGATGGACCAAGATTTACAAAAGGAGATTAGTAGGATTTTCTGTTCCAGGTTTGTTCTTGAATTGTACGGACATAATATGATTTGTTTGAAGTACTGAGAGTTGCAGTAATGAGAGTCATTTAGATTTTACATCGAACACTGTTCCTGCCCCTGCTGATAATTCAATGCTCACGTTCGTGTAAGATTCCTTGCAAATGTTTGCATAATGTTTGTCTTTTGAAGTATTAACAAGTCGAAGGTAACTTAGACCTTTACTTTTACAAGGCTTGGTCGATGGTGTTTGTGAAAATAAATGCCCGTTTGGGGCATTATGATCAACCATAGCCAAAGTTTTAGATCAACCGCTCTCGACTTTGTATTATGGTATTCAATTGTAGCATTAAAAGACGTAACATGTGTTTGCTTTGAGTTTCTGTGGGCAATAGTGTCAGACAACTCGGCCGATCACTTTTGTGAAAATGAATGTTCGTTCTGAACAGGATGGCCAACCATATGGAATGCAAGCATGTTCGAGAAAGCGCGTCTCGCATTTGCATAATGTTATTCATTTGATGTATTAACAGGCTAAGCAGGTGTGTGTTGTGAGTGTCTGTGTGCCAATAGTGTCCGACAACTCGGCCGATCACTTTTGTGAAAATGAATGTTCTTTTGGAACAGGATGGCCAACCAGATACATTACAAGCATTTTCGACAAAGCGCGTCTCGCATGTGCATTATTCATTTGATGTATTAAGGGGATGTGCGGGGGTGATTTCTGAGCTTTTGGGCAAATTTGGGCATTTAGACATTTTGACTGTTTGGAAAACTGTGGTCATTTTTCTTTCAATTTCTGCCGTTGATGTTGCATATACATGGTTTTTTTGTGTAATAAAAATAAATTCAATAAACCAACCCTCGCCTGATTGCGTTCATTTGTCCTGAACTTGCCTTATTATTGCCGATTTTCAACACCTTGATCAGCAAATTTGAGCAGACGACAGGGCGAACACTGCATGACGTTGCATGCTACATAGCCTCCCCTGTTTGCATGTGACCGTTGTTTCGTTATTTTCCGGACTACTTCGGCTCTAACGGAACATTGACAATGTAGTTCAATCTACGCCAACTTCCTTATACGGAGAGTATGACGTACGATGCGATCTTGATTCGTTCAACCGGGGTCACGTGGTACAACAATGGCGCTTGTTTACAAGCAGTGAAAGTACACGCTCCTGTGCAAAAATGGTTCGCACCAAGCCATCAACAACCAGAGGAGCCCCAAAATCTACGAAAAAGAGGACAGATCAAGTGAAGAGTCAATGGAAGGCGAAGAAATCAGCGCAATCAGCTTCTGTGCTGACTGACGTGACAGAATGTGTGCCGGTTTTGGGGTCGTCTGCTAGTGCTACATTTTCCGCGTCGATTCCTTCCACTGAAAACATTCTCGGCACGAAGACAAGAAGTGAGTTCAAAAAAGAATCGTATGAGAGGTTTGTTTCCGGTGGAGTTGACACTAAGTCATCTGCTGCTACTGAAACCCTGGTAAAAACCCAGAGGGGTGTTGTAGACTTTGCCGAAGTAGACAGTATGGTTGCAAGTTTGTGCTGTCCACAGTGCAAAAACAAGTGCTTGTCTCTTTGCACAGACTCCAGACCAACAAGTGGCTTGGCAGTATTTGCCCAGGTGAACTGTTCTTCGTGCGAAGAGCCTGTGTATGAACAGTATCTGGCGACAAAATTTAAATCCAAGACAAAAGTGTTCGACATGAACAGACAGGCAGTGTATTCCTCGCTTGCTTGTGGACTGGGAGCCACCACATTCAGAAATTTCTGTGAAAACATGGATTTAGCTGGACTTCACCACAAGACCTTTCATACTCATGCCAGCCAACTATTCACACAACTAGAGGGATTCCGGAAGCATGTGTTCAGTGAGACTGTTGCATATGTTCGAGAAGTTCATGCAAGATACTGTGGCACTACTCTTGGTGTCGATGACACCCTGAACATTATTGTGAGCTATGATGGCACCTGGCTTACTCGTGGACACTCTTCGCACATTGGAGTTGGGTGTGCTGTGGACTTACTTACTGGACTCTGTGTTGATGCCCATGTCATGTGTACCTACTGCCAGGTGTGCGAGTCTACGGGGCAGAAGCTGTTTCAGGAAAAACCAGAGGAGTATGCGGCCTGGCTCGTGGACCACTTGGACAAGTGTGAGGTGAACTATAAAGGTAAATTATATTTGTTTGCCCAGAAATATTTGAATAGAGTTTATTTCAAATTTAAGCAACTTACTCAAATATAGCAAATTACAAGTAAATGTAATAGCGATGAGTGGATATTATTTTCCATGCATTCCAGTGAAACTGAAAACCAAAACTAAAGGCATGGATGATGGATTAAAAAAAAGCGTCATAAAGACAGATCATCAATTTATGATAATAATAATGAAAGTTGTAACACATGCATATATAAATCCAATTTTTAAGAATAGTTCAGGGCATGGGGGAGTGGATGTGTGTGATGAAAATAATAAGAAAACACACACAGATAGAGAGAGAGAGAGAGAGAGAGAGAGAGAGAGAGAGAGAGAGAGAGAGAGAGACAGGCATGAAAATTCTCCGTATTTTCCGTATTTTCCGTATTTTTGAAAAAAATAAACCGTATTTTGTTTTATTTTCAGTATTTTTCCTTGTTTTTTTTTTGTTTTTTTAATTTTTTTTTTTTTTTTTTTTTTTTTTCCTAGTCATAGTTATAGTAAAATAGTTTTGGGGCCATGTTTGAATCCAATTTTAAGGCTCAGATAGCCCCAGATTGCACCAAATTGCACCCTTGAACAAAAAATTTTCCGGGGGGGCATGCCCCCGGACCCCCCTAGAAGTCTTGGCGCTTCGCGCCTGCGAAACTTGGCGCTACGCGCCTGCGAAACTTGGCGCTATGCGCCTTCGAATTTTGTTTTCAGTATTTTTTTTTTTTTCAGTTTTCATGCCTGGAGAGAGAGAGAGAGAGAGAGAGAGAGAGAGAGAGAGAGAGAGAGAGAGAGAGAGAGAGAGAGAGAGAGAGAGAGAGAGAGAGAGAGAGAGAGAGCTGTATTTACAGCATGAAGTGAGATTCACAAGTCTTCAGAATCAACGGGCTTAGAACAGAGGGAGCTAGTAGTGGTCAGGGGGTGGCAAATACATACATACAACTATACATGTGTGGCCACATACATACGTGTAAGTATGTGTGGCACAATACAAGTGTATTTAAAAATGTTCAAATAGTATCAATTGATGAATTATGCTTAACGTTTACAATCTAACATGTTCAGTGCCACAATATAACATGTTCTCACCACTATTAATAGGTAACATGCGCCTTGAGTCGCCTTGTGGGGTGAGATACGTGCGCGATATAAATCCTCGTAAATAAATAAAAGTAAATAAATAAATAAATAAAAAAATACCTGCTGCTAGAAATTTAATATACAGTAATTTGGTAATTCCATGTTTATTTCAATTCTTTTCTGTATTAATTACAGTTGAAGTATTAGCTGTACAATGACTGTGAATAACACATGCGTGCACACACACACACACACACACACTTAAAAAATACTCTGTTTGCAAATTACATTTCTTATTTTGTTCTTGTTTGCAGGCTCATCAGGGATGATGGAGGTGGAAGCAGCCCGTGTCATATGGCGTCGATCGGTGAACACCAACAAGCTTCGCTACACAACACTTCTGTCGGATGGTGACTCCAAGACTTTTACAGAGCTCAACGACATCAAGCCCTATGGTGAGGATATTCACATTGACAAGGAAGAGTGTGTGAACCATGTGAGTAAACGACTTGGTACAGCTCTTCGCAACATGGTGACAGACTGCCGAAAGCGAGGGGTGACTCTTGGTGGACGTGGAAGGGGTCAGCTGACAGGCAATGCCATACGCAAGCTACAGATTTACTACAACCGGGCAATTCGTAGCAACAAGGATGTGTGTAGCATGAAAAAAGCAATCATGGCATCACTGTACCATTGTTTTTCCACTGACGAAAATCCACAACATGAACTTTGTCCTGCTGGAGAGAGCTCGTGGTGTTTCTTTCAGGAAGCGCTGGCGAAGCACCAAGTTCCAGGTCCACACAAACACCTCATCCACACACCCCTCAATGAGGAGAAGTTAGCTGCACACCTGTTGCCCATTTATGAGAGACTTTCTGAAGAACACCTACTCAGCAGATGTGTTTCTGGCAAGACACAAAATGCCAATGAGTGTCTCCACAGCCTCATTTGGTCAAGATGTGCTAAGGACCACTTTGCTTCCCGCAGTCGTGTTGAGTTTGCAGTCTTGACTGCTATTAGAGAGTTCAACTTTGGACCTGCTGCTGCTGCCGACTCTGCCCAGTTCTTCGGATTCCAGACTGGACATCACATGAAGAGGCTTGGAGCAGCCAGGATGCACAAGAGGGTGCGGAACAGTCTGAAGGCTGTGAGAGACAAGCAAAGTAAAAGGAGAGACAAAGTGCGGGCAGCCAAGTCAAAGAGACTGGAAGAACTTGTTCAGCTGGAAGGTGGCCCTGCATATGCTGCAGGCATGTTCTAAGTTTTGACTATGTAAATGTTTTAACATAGACGGGGAATCGAGACGAGGGTCATGACTCATGGTGTGTTTGTGTATAAAGTGATTCCGAGGAAACTACTGGACCAATCTTGATAAAACTTAACATGAGAGTTCCTGAGTGCGATATCCCCAGATGTCTTTTTTCCATTTTTTGGAAAGATGTCTTTGATGACGTCATATCCGGATTTTTTTAGGCAGTTGAGGCAGCGCTCTAACACCCTAATTTTTCAACCAAATTGATTGCAATTTTGGTAAAGCAATCTTCGACGAAGTCCGGACTATGGTATTGCATTTCAGCTCAAAATTTTAAAAATAAATTAATGAGTTTGCTTGTTAAGTTTGTCATTAAAATCTAATTTTTAGTAACAAAATAAACTTTGACTGCATTGCATTCCTCATTTTTTCCTGAATTCAAAAATATATAGATATGTCATGTTCACTCTAACAATGTGCTCAGAATTACAGAAAATAGGTTTAGTAAGTACTATACGGTCTCATGCTTTGCGGAGACGAGCGTGATCCGTCTCGGTATTGTTAGCCGAGACTATCTAAATGTATCTCGTAGTCTTGGCGATGACTGGTTTGTGGTGTTGATATTTAAGTTTCATACTGATTGACTAAATGTTTTTATATTGCTTCACGCGACTTGTCATTGTTATTGTGGTTAACATTATTCTCATATATTGTGGTTATTGTACGCATATGTGCAATTAATGACTTGGGTACGTTTCGTAATTTGGAGCTAGCTTGTGTGTGTGTGTGTGTGTGTGTGTGTGTGTGTGTGTGTGAATGTGAACGTGAACGAGTGAGCGAGCTTTTTTTGGTGTGCATGCTGTAATTGGGAGTGTGTGTATGCATTGTTTGTAACTCGGGACAAACAATTTTCCTAGTGTACTGCACATGTTTGAAATAACTTATGTTTTATGTCTTCCCTAACTTTTAAACTGTGTCTCTAAGGTGTGAAAGACATTCCTCAGTGTGGAATTTGGTGATACATGTATGTATTTTGAGTTTAATTACAACTATCAATGGTTTCAAAACAAATTGTGTGCGTTTTTGCCTTTTCCTCAGTTTGCATGTTTTGACATTTGGGAACGAAATGATTTCAAATCTACTGGTTAGATTTCTGTGAAATTCTGCATACTTGTACTTTTACATACTATCTACAGAATTACCATTTGAATAATGAATCGGAAAAGAAATGTTGGCTTTACGATTTTTTTAATATTAAATTTTACGCAAAATTTCAACATTATGATAAAAAATTTTTTTTTAAATAACTGTAATACTCACAGAAAAAATAAATGGTAAATCTGTAGATATGATCTAAATCTATATTTATGCAAAATATTGGACAGAAATCGAGCATTTGGATATGGAAAAAACGGTTCCTAAAATCCAATATGGCTGCTGTTTACTTTTCTGTTTCTATAGCAACGACATACACAATAAACAAACACATTAACATTTTTTAATTCAGAGACCATCAGTATTATAACAAAAGCGACACAAACAGTGCTGATCATCAGATATGGAAAATAGCGATTTGGCCCTCACATGGCCTTAACAGGCTTAGCAGGTGTGTGCTGTGTTTGTGTATAGTCTCAAATAACTCAGCGGATCCAACAGTTGAGTAAACATGTGTGTTCGTTTTGAGCATGATGCAAGACTATGCATTATATGCACACGTTCTATCCAGGTGGGCATTGCATTCTGGGGAACAACATTATTCTTTTTAGGTGTCTTTTGTATTTTCGGGACCCATTTTTCTAAAGAGCTTGGACAGTCACTTACGTGAAAATGAATGTTCCTTTTGGAGCATGATGGCTAGCCATAAACACTTCAACATTCTCACGTCTTGAATTCGCAAGATATTATTCACTTCAAGCAATAACACGCGTGACGTCCATCACTTATATGAAAAGGAATGTTCGTGTGAAGCCTTATAGCTAACCATAAACGAGTAACATATTTGGGGTAAACATGTCAAGATTGCTAATGATATTATTCGTTTGTAGCGCAACAGATTTAACAGATCCTTGCTCTCGCTGTCTGTGTCGAAGAAGAGGGCCGATCACTTTTGTGAAAATGAATGTTCGGTAAGAGCATGATGGCCAACCATAAACGATCGATGCACATATATCTAAGTTAAAGATGTCTAGAATGTGCAAGAGTATGAAATAATTCGTTTGTAGTACAACAGATTTAACAGATCCTTGCTCTCGCTGCCTGTAAAACACGAGGATTGAAGCAGAGGGTCAATCACTTTTGTGAAAATGAATGTTCGGTAAGAACATGATGGCCAACCATAGACGATGCACATATATCTTGGTTAAAGATGTCTAGAATGTGCAAGATTTTATTTGTTTCGAGTATTAATATATCTGACAGATGCCTGTCGTTGTTGCTTTAGTTTAATGGCTCATATCTTGGCAACTCACTTCTTTGAAAATGAATGTTGCTGTGGTTTTATGGAGTTTCAAAGACCTTTATTGGCTGATGAAGCTGCAATGAAAATGAATGTTCAGTTTTAAGCAGGATGACCAACCATAGACGATGTACAGTTTTAGGCACAACTCCTCTCGACTTATTATCACACATTTAGTTTTTACTGTGATTACCTGTACAACTCTAATACCAACATGTTTGACTGATCATTTTGTGAAAGGACGATCAGTTCTGTAAAATGTCTATGAATTCTGTCAAAAAACGATCACTTCTAGTAAAATATCGATCGGTTCTTGTAAAATGAAGATCAATTCTGTGAAATTCTGTAAAATGACGATCAGTTCTTAAACAATAACGGTCAATTGTGTGAAATGTCATCTATTTTGTGAACTATCGATCCATTTGTTGATCCAATCTGTGAAATTTCGATCCATTTTGTGAACTGTCGATCCATTCTGTGAACTGTCGATCCATTTGATGAACTGTCGATCCAATCTGTGAACTGTCGATCCATTTTGTGATCTGTCGATCCATTTTGTGAACCGTCGATCCATTCTGTGAATTGTCGATCCATTTGTTGAACTGTCGATCCACGTGTTGAACAGTCGATCCATTTGTTGAACAGTCGATTCATTTTGTGAACTGTCGATCCATTTGTTGAACTGTCGATCCATTCTGTGAACTGTCGATCCATTTGTTGAACTGTGGATCCATTTTGTGAACTGTGGATCCAGTCTGTGAAATGTCGATCCATTTTGTGAAATGTCCACCAATTTTGCGAAAATGAATTTTGCATTTGGTCAACTTGTTAGATTCGTCATATCTAGAATTTGTTTGAAGCAACTTCTCACTGAGACTGTGTGTAGATGTTTCACCACTGTTCAACCCTCAGCAAGTCACTTCGGTGAAAATGAATGTTCCTTTTGGAGCAGGATGGCCGGTTGAGGATTGTACTGTGTGTGTGTGTGTGTGTGTGTGTGTGTGTGTGTGTGTGTGTGTGTGTGTGTGTGTGTGTGTGTGTGTGTGTGTGTGTGTGTGATAACTCTTTCATTCTGTTCTATAAGCTGAAGAAAAAAAAGGTAATACGTCATTCTTCTTTTTTATCCCCAGTGACAATTCTATTCATCAAAAGATTATTATCAAATAAATACAAATCAGAGTCAAATTCCGTCCTGTTGTTATAAAAAAAACAACCTTCCTTTGCATTGTTACTGTCTTGTAAAATCACTTACACTCAGTCCATTGGTGAAAGGACCAGTAAGCCCTTACTTGGTCAAACGCAGTTAATTAAAACAGTGCTGCGCCAATACTGTGATTTGTCTTTGCATATCTACGACTAATTGTACTTCGGTTCCTATTGCAGCATTCTGTTTGTGTGTGCAATTTCATAATAAATACTTCACTTTGTCCCTGTTATTTTTGGTTGTTTGCTTTCATGCGTATGTGACTTTGACTGTCTTCATCTTCATCTCTCTCTATTACCGCGGGTTAGGGGGAAGAATTTACCCGATGCTCCCCAGCATGTCGTAAGAGGCGACTAACGGATTCTGTTTCTCCTTTTACCCTTGTTCAGTGTTTCTTGTATAGAATATAGTCAATGTTTGTACAGATTTTAGTCAAGCAGTATGTAAGAAATGTTAAGTCCTTTGTACTGGAAACTTGAATTCTCCCAGTAAGGTAATATAGTGTACTACGTTGCAAGCCCCTGGAGCAATTTTTTTATTAGTGCTTTTGTGAACAAGAAACAATTGACAAGTGGCTCTATCCCATCTTTCCCCCCCGCCCCCCCACACTTTCCCCGTCGCGATATAACCTTCGTGGTTGAAAACGACGTTAAACACCAAATAAAGAAAGAAAGAATCTCTCTCTATTTCAAACGCGCGAACCGCGTACTTGCACAATAGAGAGACTCCGGAAATAACTCTGCCGAGTTGGTTGTGGTTGTGGTTGGGGTTGTGGTTGTGAAAGAATGAGTATCCTTGCTTTTGAGTGAATCAAGCAATCCAAACGTGCTCCTTTCCACGTGTTTCAGACACACATCCTCACTATTGACTGGCTTACAATGTCACGTGCTCCTTTCCACGTGTTTCAGACACACACCCTCACTATTGACTGGCTTACAATGTCACGTGCTCCTTTCCACGTGTTTCAGACACACATCCTCACTATTGACTGGCTTACAATGTCACGTGCTCCTTTCCACGTGTTTCAGACACACACCCTCACTATTGACTGGCTTACAATGTCACGTGCTCCCTTCCACGTGTTTCAGACACACACCCTCACTATTGACTGGCTTACAATGTCACGTGCTCCTTTCCTTGTGTTTCAGAAACACACCCTCACTATTGACTGGCTTACAATGTCACGTGGGACATTTTCAAACGCGAACACACGTGATTCGTTCCAACCTCTCGTCCATAACTTTTCGCCGATATAGATACAGGTTTCGTTCAGACATCCAACCCCTCACCCACCAACAGCCACCAGGACCTATTTATTTTAGAATAGCAAAAGGCGACTGCGCTAGTTCATTTGTTAACCAGCACCGCAATAACTATTTTTATCAGAAAGCTCTAAAACGGTTGAAGACTTCTTCTCGAATATATTCCAATTGTTAACAAGTACACTGTAAAATCCTGAAGATTTCCGATTACCGTCAGCGCGGTGGGAACAGATTTTCAGAAGAAAGTATCGTCCAATTCAAAACACTATCAAATTTAATAAGTTCACCAGGCAGTAATCATACAAAACAAAATATTTGTCACAAACTCAATGCAACCTTAACGATAAAAGAAACACACCCACCCACACACACACACACACACATCGGCACACTCACACACACACACGCACGCACGCACACACACACACACACACACACACACACACACACACACACACACACACACACACAGAGAGAGAACCAACCCTGACACCGAAGCAGAATTTCCCCAAATATCAATATAGCACCGACGAGACACTATTTCGTTCTGATTTTGAGACAAGTTCAACAGTCCAACAGCACCAACACACATTTTACAATGGAAGTATTTCTAAAAATGAAAGCAGTACATTTTTCGAATACCTGAATTGATTAGAAAAGGCAGTTAGCTTTTTTAATTTCATGATGACTTCGTTTGGTGACAGTAATGTTCCCTTGGCGTGTAGCCTTTACTGTTTTCCACGAAGCACAAGTAGTCTGATGCAAATGTTTGCGGATAAGACGTTGAAACTTCTTCTTCTCAACTTTCCGCCAGTTGTAGTGCTTGTTGGAGTGGGAGAATCCTGCCCAGTTGCCAGCCCTGCAAAATAGGCTACTCGCTTTAAAGATCAATCAATTAATCAATCAAGCAATCAATCAAGCAATCAGTCAAGCAAGCAATCAACCAAGCAATCAAAATAGGCTAATCCTTTTCAGATGAATGAATGAATCAATATGTCAATCAATCATCGGTGCAGTTATCCATGAAGCAATCAATTAAGCAAGCAATCATCCATCCATCAATCAATCAGTCAATCAAAAATCGGTGCAGGTATCTATGAAACAATCATTTAAGCAAGCAATCATCCATCCATCAAATATCCATCCATCCTGTCCACCCATTCATCTATCCCTCTTAAGTTCAATCAATCAATCAATCAATCATCAGTGCAGTCAACCATGACGCAATCAAATAAGCAAGCACAAACGCCTACATCCATCTACCAAGCAGTCAATCGGTCAAGCAACAATTCAACCAATAATTTTTAAAAAAACGAATTAGCTAGGATGAGAAGAAACTAACAAAGGAGAAATAAATTAATACATTTATTTTCAGGTATCCACAACTCAGTTGATTATGAAGAAAAAGTTCAGTACGCTACCAACTCTAGCAGCAATTTGTGCGTTCGGGTGCACAAATGAAAAAATTCCAAATCTGAAGACATTTAAAAAGATTTGTTAAAACAAGTCACGTAAAGCAATATCAACACATTTCATCAAACTGTCGGCCTAAAAATCAAAACTGAACTGAAAAGGATTCACCGAGACTGATTCCTGGCAGAAACAAAAATTAATACTTCGACATAATTATTTCCAGGAGGGTTCTTCCAGAAAACTACTAGCTACGTGTAAATGAAACTTGTGTATATTCTTCGAGGTGATGTCCCCAGACTGTTTTTACATTTTTTAAGAAGACGTTTGATTACGTCATATCCTTCTAAAATAAAATCATTGAAATTGGGTCAAATTTTCTTTGACCAGGTCCGGGCTAATTGTATTATATTTCAGCTCCGAATCTTAAAAAAACTGATGAATTGTTTTGTTGATTAAAGTTCTCACTCAAATTAGAATCGCAAACACAGACGCAACCGTGCTTTTATTGTAATTTGTTTTATCATTTCCTGAATCCAAAGATTATAGACATAAAAGCTATAATTAATCTGAAAATAGGCTAAAAAATGAAGAAATCTGATTTATGCAAATTAGCTTTAAAAAAAATCGGTCAGCGTTGTTTCGGTGTAAGGGTTTCGGCGACCCCAGGATTTACTAATATCTGTGAAAATAAAATCAGCTGTTGTCAGTTGTATTCATTTCAGCTGACAAATTGACTGCTTATATCGCTTTACGTCATTTCTTTTAATTCGTTTTATTTATTAACTTGAGACAGTTTTCTTTCGCTCACTTGACAGTTTGGTGAACAGCAAGCAAGGTTTTGGTAGCGTCAACCACAGTGATGTCATTGCTGGTAACAGACGTCGCTGTCAGCCAGCTGTCGTAAGCAATGCGGCCCACCACAAACTCTGGAATGCTTTGCCATGGGAATCTCCTGCAACCAAATCGTACACTGACCAAGAAATGCTGATGATTATTAGCAGGGGTACGTTCAACACGTCCAGGAATTTCTTTTCAGTAAAACAAACTTAAGCAAGTTAAAGTTTAGTTCTTCCTGCTTCATTGTTTAGAACAATGTTTGGGAATGATGATGTTGATTTTTGGTATGCGTCCAGGTAGAGGGTTTGTCCTTCCTATATTGCTTATCTTCTTTGTTCATGGGCTGAAGCTCCACGATCTTTTACGTGTATGACCGTTTTCACCCCGCCATTTAGGCAGCCATACTCCGCTTTCGGGGGAAGCATGCTTGGTATTTTCATGTTTCTATAACCTACTGAACTCCGACATGGATTACAGGATCTTTTCCGTGCGCACTTGGTCTTGTGCTTGCGTGTACACACACAGGGGGATAAGGCCCGAACAGGCCCGCACATAGGTTGACCCTAGGGATCGGAAAAATCTCCACCCTTAAGCTAACCCGACAGACGCGACCGGGATTAGGACGCACGACCTTCCGCATGGGAGGCCCGCATCTTATCCACTAGGCCACTGAGCCCGTCCCTTCGCATTGCGAAAGCATGGGCAGATCTGCATGAGATACGTAAGCTGAATGACCTGAATAAGCTCGTAGTAAGCTGAATCGTTTACACGGGAAGGACTGTGCCTATAAGAAAAACAAACAAACAAACAAACAAACAAACAAATAAACAATCAAACGAACAAACAAACTAACCAAACAGTACCACAAGCCTGCAATCCAACCTGTTGGTGATGAAGTAGTCTTGGGAGTCGGGAATGAACAGCTTGCCCCTTCTGCCGACTCTCGACACATTCTGCAGGGTGGCCGACTCCTCGTCGGTGACAAAGTTCACGTTGGTCCGCCGACCAATCACCAGGAGTGCCTGGGAGTCAGAGGGGAGTGCCTGGGAGTCAGAGGGGAGTGCGGGAGAAGTGAGCACAGCCAGCAGCGTGTCGACCAGGGAGTCTGTGAACAGGATGTCCCCGTTGGCGTAGGCGTACAGCGTAGTGTTGAAACTGCAACATTAAAACAAAGCTCGGATTACTGAAGGTAAGTCTCAGCGCAGGAGACGTGTGTTGCGCATAGAGAAAATGAATTTAAAACAAAATTATACTTTCTAAACAACCAGGTGGTTGCGTGTCGAGGTGTAATCTGCCACCTTCATTACCTTGACGTCTGGCAGACTTACCGAGGCCTTCTACGTTCCACAGCAAAGAGACATGGATACCGCCACTGTTTCATCACAAAAGTTGACCCGGTTTTTTTACATCCTGGCCTGGATTCGAATTTGTGATTCGAGGAGCACAAGCCTAGTGCTTGACCGACTGACCTGCCAGACCCCAGTATGGTTTACCTTGACCGACTGACCTACCAGACCCCAGTATGGTTTACCTTGACCGACTGACCTGCCAGACCCCAGTATGGTTTACCTTGACCGACTGACCTGCCAGACCCCAGTATGGTTTACCTTGACCGACTGACCTGCCAGACCCCAGTATGGTTTACCTTGACCGACTGACCTGCCAGACCCCAGTATGGTTTACCTTGACCGACTGACCTGCCAGACCCCAGTATGGTTTACCTTGACCGACTGACCTGCCAGACCCCAGTATGGTTTACCTTGACCGACTGACCTGCCAGACCCCAGTATGGTTTACCTTGACCGACTGACCTACCAGACCCCAGTATGGTTTACCTTGACCGACTGACCTACCAGACCCCAGTATGGTTTACCTTGCGGGCACATGTTTGTAACGGCCTCCAATGTGTAGACATGCTCATAATGCACTCTAAATTGAAGTGTTCCACTTTTGACACACTATTTGTAACTACCGTAAACTACCTTGTATTAAAACGCTCAGTATCAAGCAAACACCACCCCCCTACTTTCGGGCTAAAACTGTGTATAGGTTACTGTATCTTGTAAACGCCCACCCCCCCACATTTTGACCAACGGTGTAAAAAAAAAAAGTTACTCACCGTTCCATTGCGTCCCTGTACATGTGTTTAAGCACGGGCACGCCGATGGGAGAGTTGGAGACGGGCATGGAGAACCAGCCCCACTGCTCGGCCTGTGCCCGCAGTGTGACAGAGTTGCTGAACAGCACGGGCACCACGTAGGGCTTCAGCTGCTGCCAGTTCCTCAGGGTCAGCTTGCGAGTCTGGAAATGTGGAATAGACATTTTTTTCTCTCGAGTAAGAAATCATGCTCGGCGCCATTAAGGGTTCTTCACGGGTAAACAGCATCCTCAACTTAAAGCACATGCCAGAATCAACAGAGACATAAAGTGATACTCTTTCTCCCTCCTCATTTCTTAAAGACACAGTACTAGCTCCATCCAAATGACAACAGCAAGCAGACAGGGTGTTGATTTAGTTCTGTCGGTCAAGTAGAGAGATGGTCTAATACCATCTAAAAGTCTGACCATGCGGTGAGCCCAAAAGTCTTCACGAGATGGAATGAGCCTTTACCATAATCTAGGGCCACTAATCGTGTAAAGGAAGAAAGTGGAAAATACAATCACATGGTCAGGGATTGGCTTGGGTTTTGTCCACTATAGGTCCATTGACTGACTCGGCAAAGACAAAAATAGTTGTTTTTTCGCGGGGGAAAATACGGAATATCCCAAACTTTGTCTTGAATGGAGTACCTGTCCAAGTAGTTTGGGACTATGTGTACTTAGGTGTACTATTTAATTATAATAAAAAAAATTCATAATGCCATGAAACGTCAAGATTTGTAGCCCATGTTATGATTTTAGTATGTTAGCGTTATATCTAGTTTCTTTATTGGTATGTATATATGTAATACATGCTTTTGTTTTGTGTTTTTACAAAAGATGCATGGCATAATGGTATTGCCAATTTACTTCAGCTGTATATTATCGTTGTCCGCTTAATGTATACATATTATCTGCCTGATTTCTTACCTGATTTTGTTAAACCTATTTTTCTTTTTGTTTGCATGTATGGAAGTGTATATTGCCAATTTAATTTGGTCGTATAGTATTGTTGTATTTGTCCGCTCAATTTATATACATATATTAACTGTCTGATTTGTTACCTTTTTTTTGTGTTAAAGTTATATCTTTGTTTCAAAGCCCTCTGGGCCCAAAACAATAAAATACTTGACTTGACTTGACTTGACTTGACTCGGCAGGGTTTAGCCTGGAAGAAAAAGACAATGGGACATGTGTCCCCCTCAACCAAATTTTGATTGGACATTACATAGTCGAAGGCAAAACGCACAAAGCAGGCTAGGCGGTCCGAAAATGCTTTTGTCGAAAGATGCAAAATAGTGCTATTTAGTGCCATATGATGATATGAGAATTTGCCAGTGTATCCGGTTAGTGTGTGTGTGTGTGTGTGTGTGTGTGTGTGTGTGTGTGTGTGTGTGTGTGTGTGTGTGTGTGTGTGTGTGTGTGTGTGTGTGTGTGTGTGTTTGTCTGTTTTTCGACCGATCTCGCTTCTGTTGACAGTTTCCACGGAGGTAATCGCGCAAGCACAGGTAGTTCGCAGAATTGGTTGAATACTAATGAATTATATTTTAAAAGCAAATCACATTGCATTTTACAAACTCGCAAGTTGCTTGGCTTGGCGCACGGTTTTGCCTAGCTCATTCCTAACACTGTACTCCCTTGAAAAGTGTGCATGGGGTGGCGCAGTGGTACGTAATCTCAGTGCGCCCTTTTACGCACTGTAGGCAATTCCAATGGGACATTTTGAGATGTTATGCGCCAATGGTGCAAGGCGCACTAGTAAATAAAACCCTGCTCGGCCATGCATCAACCAGTCATTTTGCAAATCAATCAGTCAACAACAAAAAAGAAGCTTTTTTGCCGCCCCGGGACTGCGCATTATGCATTACAGCAGTGAGGAGAAACTTATTACAGTTACAGAGCTGTTGTGAGAATTGTTTAAAGGGAGGACAAAAACAACGAAGAATAAAGAATCATAAAGATCAAAAACCAAAAGTTATTTGCAATATTTTGGTTTATGCAACCTTCTTCTGGCAGAATTTCAGAAGACTGAAGGCACAATGTCTTGAAGAGGTTGTTTAATTTCATGAAGATAATGTACAGTAAATTGTGAGGGGGGAAAAAAGTTGCAATTGATTTTGAACTTTCTTGTTCTTGTTTCTTCATTCATAGTTGTGCTAAATGTGAAGCATTTGATTGAAACTAATTAAAGAATGTAACCTGAAAAGCTACCAACCCTTCCAATTTTCGCGGAATTCTTCCGAGTTTTGATTTCGTTCCATCTATTTCCGATTTCTGTAACCATATTCCGATTTTCAAACAAAACAAAAGGTTTATTTATTTTTTAAATTTTGTTATTTTTTAGAAAATCGGTCCATTGATTGACTGAGACATTTATCTATCGGTCTTTCCCGAATCTACCTAGGCAAAAGACCGATGACCGACGCCCAAGCCATACCCTGCATGTTATCACCTTCAAACTACTCAAAGATGTTCGGCGAGCACGAATTGGCTAAACCCGTGCTAAACAATGACGTCATTAACTCACTCTATTGTTCGACCATTCGCTCCTTCATTCATTCGTTCTTTCTTTTGTTTGTTTGCTTGTTTGTAAGTTGCTTGTTTGTTTCTTTGTTTCTGTGTTTGCTATCCGGTGTGATGCTTGTTTGTCGTTCACCAATTCAGTATCCCCCTTGTCAGACCAGGTGCTGAAGAGTGTCAGAAGAGGGAGAGCACACTTGTTGATAATGGCACTTCGTAGTGTGTGCGCAGACGTTAACGTCAATGTTTCAGCACATCTGTCCCGTGAAGCGTGCATCCGAGAAATCCTCAAAAGAACGATGGTGGTAGAAAAACTAAGGACTGCTAACACCAACAGTTTTCTCGGGCCAGAGAGTTTTCGTATTCTCACCATGGTTCACTCTGTCAAACTTTGTCATCTGCAAGAGAGGCAATAGTTTTTAATATTATTTGCTACGTCCAACGTAATGGCCTGGGGTGCTTAATTATTGCTTCCTTTTCGGACTCTTTGTTTTTAAAAGTGTATACGCTGAGCACAAAAATTGAAGGATATTTTTTCAGGGGTGTAGCCCAGATGTCAAACAGCAGTGGTTTGGTCAGAAACATAATTATGTGTGCATTGCTCAAATCTAAGAAACACATTATTGAGCAGAGGAAAGATAGATCTTTAAATACACATTAGTTTCTGACCAAAGCACTGCTGTTTAACATCTGGGCTATACCCCTGAAAGAGTATCCTTAACTTTTTGTGTTCAGTCTACATGTAGTACGCTTATGTAAGTGTTTGAGAAGCTAAACCTTCACAATCTGATTTCTGTCCAGAGATAGGAGAGACAATGAAATATCCGTCGTCATTTGCATTTGCATTGTACGTATTTGTCATGGTGTATTCAATATCAAATATTAATATTAAGTTTCATTGGCACGTAAGGCAACTCTTGAAGCAGAAACATATGACCTGCGAGTTACTCAAGTTGTTACTAAAACTTCATACCAAATTGTGAAAAAAGATATTAAAAGTGTTTATCACCAATCGTCGCGTGTGTCATCGAGTGATAAAATGAATATGGTGTCATAGAAACTTGTGTACTCAATCTTAACAAAATCCAGAAAACTGATGCCAAAACGGCGACGCAGAGAGTTTTAGATGTAACAGATAAAGACATTTAAGCCTCAATCGTAAATCTACTATATAATACTGGTAGGATTTTCGGTGGTTTTTCGATTCCTGTTACCAAACCGCGCGGATTTGTGCCTTCTCCTTCGGTTGCTATGCCAACGTGACCCAGGAAATCGATTCCGCTAGGTCCCGACTTCCAATTTTGTCCACGAACAAAGTTTGAAGAGGTTTGTCTCGCAAATTTGAGCAGACAAGTGAACTTTGACCTGAACTTTGACATCGCGGCGAAAGAGATCTGTGATTGGTTCTTCTTCAACTTTCGGTTCGACTAAACACGCGACCGCACCTCAGACGAACCTAGCTGTGTGTTTTATTTCTCTACCCCAGACGAACCTAAAATAATAAGAAGATAGATAGATCTGTTTATCTGTTAATGGAACTCCAAAATATTCCATAGATTTGTTTACTAAACAGTTCGAAACATTATCACCTGATAAGTCGCCGTATAACCTTATAGGTTCCAGCGACTAAATATTTTCCCCCGGTTCAACCATAGACATGTACGTCATCATGATCTCCCCTTAATTTGACCGTTATTTTGGCTGTCTTAGTGAAATGGTAAGATATATCTCTATGTTTTTTACATGTAAGTGTTCGGAAAAAATACAGTTATAGCAGCTATGTACAAAAATAAGCAGCATATGCTCTTTTCGCCAAAGTAAAGTCCTTTTTTCTTCTGGTTTCTTATATGTGTCACAGCACACCGCAAGCTTTTAGGCGAATAGCAAGTGAGTGGTATATATATATCATCAATTTTATAGTAGATAACGGTGTAAAATACTTACCATGTTCATGTCCGTTATACGTTTTCAATATTCCATATGTGTCATTTAATTGTGTGTTGCTTGATGCCATGTATGTATGTGTGTGTGTGTGTGTACATGACTTTAAATTAGCATGGATGGATGTGTGCACTCGATTGTGTGTGTGAACCATGTATATATTTTCTGTTGTCAATGTTGTCAATTAGATATGTTATACTATGCGTTTGAATCATTAAGTATTTTAGACGTCATACTTTTTTTCGTATCTTCACGATGGCTTTTTACCCGTTTAAATTTTAATGCTTCCAACTTTCAAAGCGCTGCACGGCTGGGAAGAGATGCGCACTTTTATCACTGTTGTTCATGTAGACGTAATCATGGATTCATGCAAACGTCATACCTGCTGTATTTTATTTTGTTTGTTTGTATAGTCGCGTGCGGTCGCGCAGTCTTTTTGGTCAGTTCCGATTACCTCCCATTGATGCGAAAACCTATATGACTGTTTTTTGTTATTTTTCTCTCTGTTAATTCACCAGTGGCTATGTAACATGTGTTATACCTTATAGGTTCCAGCGACTAAATATTTTTCCCCGGTGCAACCATAGACATGTACGTCATCATGATCTCCCCTTAATTTGACCGTTATTTTGGCTGTCTTAGTGAAATGGTAAGATATATCTCTATGTTTTTTACATGTAAGTGTTCGGAAAAAATACAGTTATAGCAGTTATGTACAAAAATAAGCAGCATATGCTCTTTTCGCCAAAGTAAAGTCCTTTTTTCTTCTGGTTTCTTATATGTGTCACAGCACACCGCAAGCTTTTAGGCGAATAGCAAGTGAGTGGTATATATATATCATCAATTTTATAGTAGGTAACGGTGTAAATTACTTGCCATGTTCATGTCCATTATACGTTTTCCATATTCCATATGTGCCATTTAATTGTGTGTTGCTTGATTGCTTGATGCCATGTATGTGTGTGTGTGTGTACATGACTTTAAATAAGCATGGATGGATGTGTGCACTCGATTGTGTGTGTGAACCATGTATATATTTTCTGTTGTCAATGTTGTCAATTAGATATGTTATACTATGCGTTTGAATCATTAAGTATTTTAGACGTCATACTTTTTTTCGTATCTTCACGATGGCTTTTTACCCGTTTAAATTTTAATGCTTCCAACTTTCAAAGCGCTGCACGGCTGGGAAGAGATGCGCACTTTTATCACTGTTGTTCATGTAGACGTAATCATGGATTCATGCAAACGTCATACCTGCTGTATTTTATTTTGTTTGTTTGTATAGTCGCGTGCGGTCGCGCAGTCTTTTTGGTCAGTTCCGATTACCTCCCATTGATGCGAAAACCTATATAAGAAGATAGATAGATCTGTTTATCTGTTAATGGAACTCCAAAATATTCCATAGATTTGTTTACTTAATTTTTAAAAGATAAGTTCGAAACATTATCACCTGATAAGTCGCCGTATAACCTTATAGGTTCCAGCGACTAAATATTTTCCCCCGGTGCAACCATAGACATGTACGTCATCATGATCTCCCCTTAATTTGACCGTTATTTTGGCTGTCTTAGTGAAATGGTAAGATATATCTCTATGTTTTTTACATGTAAGTGTTCGGAAAAAATACAGTTATAGCAGTTATGTACAAAAATAAGCAGCATATGCTCTTTTCGCCAAAGTAAAGTCCTTTTTTCTTCTGGTTTCTTATATGTGTCACAGCACACTGCAAGCTTTTAGGCGAATAGCAAGTGAGTGGTATATATATATCATCAATTTTATAGTAGGTAACGGTGTAAATTACTTGCCATGTTCATGTCCATTATACGTTTTCCATATTCCATATGTGTCATTTAATTGTGTGTTGCTTGATGCCATGTATGTATGTGTGTGTGTGTGTACATGACTTTAAATAAGCATGGATGTGTGCACTCGATTGTGTGTGTGAACCATGTATATATTTTCTGTTGTCAGTTACATATGTTATACTATGCGTTTGAATCATTAAGTATTTTACACGTCATACTTTTTTTCGTATCTTCACGATGGCTTTTTACCCGTTTAAATTTTAATGCTTCCAACTTTCAAAGCGCTGCACGGCTGGGAAGAGATGCGCACTTTTATCACTGTTGTTCATGTAGACGTAATCATGGATTCATGCAAACGCCATACCTGCTGTATTTTATTTTGTTTGTTTGTATAGTCGCGTGCGGTCGCGCAGTCTTTTTGGTCAGTTCCGATTACCTCCCATTGATGCGAAAACCTATATGACTGTTTTTTGTTATTTTTCTCTCTGTTAATTCACCAGTGGCTATGTAACATGTGTTACAGAATTGCACCGGTGTAAGGGTTAACATTTTATTTTTCACCAAGAGAATATAATTCATTATATGCGGGATAATGTGCGGGGGGGGGGGGGGGAGGGGTGCAAACAACATTTTCACAAGCACATAACCAACAAAATGACATCGCATGCGCAGCACACAAAGTGCGTAGCACGGGTACCACTAGTGTTGTTATGTTGGGCGAACGATGTACTCCTGTATTCTGAATTGGTTTATTCCTATTCAGCAGGCTACTGTGTCAGCATTTGGTCTAGAATAGGGCGACATATTTGGGTTATTCTCAGACAGCTTAGTCTGGAACCAAAATACCCCGGATGTCTAGCCAGCACCGAACGTGTGGCACAATTTTATAGCTCCAGTTTTCTTCAATTTGTCTAGCTATATTAGTCACCTTGGTTTTGCTCGACCTACAACACTAGTCATAGCAGTTTCAATTTAAAAGCAGTAAGTGCATTCGATTTTGTTTTTCGTTTTTACATCGATTCGAGGAGGAGAACGAAGTTTTTTGGTAGTGTCTGACGAGTCGAGGGGGAAGACAAAGGAAAACGGAACCAGTGTACACACCACCGTCCGTGACCTACTTTCTTGCTGGGGTGTGGTAAGTGTTCAAGGTAGGCAATACTTTTGTCTGCCACTGTATCATGGGGATTCCAATCTCAGTGATAACACAACTTTCTCAGCAGTCGCCTTTTAGCTTGTGTAATTTGTAGCAAAATAGTATGTCAGCTTGTTAAAAAGGGGTGATACATGCTGACCGTCTTCCGCACACTGAAGAAGGGATCGTGTCAGCGGCCACACATAATAGTCGCAGCAAGAAAAGGGGGGAAGTTGGTGCTAGTAAAATGACGGGGGAATGTTGTAATTTGTCTGGTCACGATAACAAGGATAAGAGATGAACAACACAGACAATTTTGGTGCAACACAGACTATTTGGAAAACATTTTGCCATGAAAGTGTAAATTAAGGAAGGGAGGTAACTACCGGATAACAGAGTACTCATCATAGGGGGTCACAAGTTACCTCCCATGTAGTTCTGTAATGATTTCAGTGGGATCTCAGGAATTCGAGGAAAGAACTTTACAGTGATTACAAATAATTAAGGTAAAGCAATTACAACAAGTTTGAGAAGTTAAAATATCAAACTCAGACATTTTATTTAATTGTTGAATTTCATGGGAAAAAGTTTTACTAAAAAGTATTGGACAAGAACATTAGATAATTAGGTGGGGCTAAAGCTTTGGTCATATAGAGCTGTACCTTGCCACTACAGGAACGGACGAAGGAAAAACAACACGGGGTTATAACATGGTAATTCAACTATTTATAGTCTGAGTGTTACAGATGTCTGGTAGAGGACGACCTCAACGCCGGGGGGCAGGCAGGCGACCAGCCAGACTGAGGTCGAGGTCACGCAGCCCAGTGCAGCAGCGAACAGGGCCAAGTGGTCATGGGCAGCCGGGACCGAGCCAGCGAGACCGTGGTCATGGGCAGCCGGGACCGAGCCAGTGAGACTGTGGCCATAGGCAGCCGGGACCGAGCCAGCGAGACTGTGGCCATAGGCAGCCGGGACCGAGCCAGCGAGACTGTGGCCATGGGCAGCCTGGAACAAGCCAGCGAGACTGGTGGGATGAGGAAAGAGAGGCGAGACAGGAAGCGACAGCATCGTCGGATGTCCACGCTTCAGCGCCCACAAACGGAACCGATCCAGGTACAAGGGAATTACTGGAGAGACTAAGATTTTTAGAGGACGCTTTCGTGAACGGGGCGGGGGGACACAGGGGTCATAGAATGGACCACCTCTCTATAACAGTGACTCATGATGTCAGAAGGAAGATTGTAGAGGGGAAATCGATCGACTTGGCAATTCTCCTTGCCAAATCCTTTATGGACAGGCAAGAGGACAGGCAGACAGTGGCCTATGTCCTGGACGACCAGGGGCGCCTTGTCCCAAAGGAAGAAAAGAGGGGAAAAGGAGAAATGTCCCTAGAGCAGTGGACCAGTGCGTTCCACATATACATGTCGGTATACCTGGTGGCCCACCCTGAATGTTTGCAGGATATGCTGGCTTATGCGGAATTAATCAGAGGAGCGGCCCGGGATTTCCCGGGCAATGGCTGGTTGCTCTATGACCAGCAATTCCGCACAGTAAAGGAAGCAGACCCAACACGCCCGTGGGGAAACATCGACAACCAGCTGTGGTTGCAGCTGTTCTGTAAGCCAGCAAGTGTGACCTCATCCCTTGTTAGGTCACCTCCAGCTCAGTCTGCCAGAGGGGGGGACAGTGCCAAAAGAGGTAAGGGCGTGTGCCATTATTTCAACAGAAAAAGGGGATGCACTCGCGACAACTGCTCATACAAACACGCCTGTTCAAGCTGTGGTAGCTCCTCCCATGGAGAAGTCAGTTGTCGCAAGAAAGGGGAGGCTACCACCACATCAGCCAGCGGAGGGCAGTCCTTTCGGCCCAGAGCAAGGGACATGTGAACGTGAGGTGGTCCACACCCCTCCAGCACAGGACCCTCTGGTTTCACTTGCGGCAACACCAATAAAAACTGAAGCACTGTATCGTTGGCTGGCGGAGTACGATAATGCCAAAGACGCACACCTTATGCGCTTAGGGTTTGCTGAAGGTTTTAGGATTCCTTATACCGGGCCGAGAGTAGCCAGGGGGGCAGAAAATCATGGTTCCGCGCGTAAGCTTCCTGGTGTTGTTATGGACAAGCTGAAAGAAGAAGTCAAGTTAGGGAGGGTTGCCGGTCCATACGACCACAGACCTATGGATAATCTCATTGTATCGCCCGTAGGCCTCGTGGAAAAAAGTACACCAGGGGAGTATCGGTTAATTTTTGACCTGTCACACCCGCATGGGGGATCGGTAAACAGCGGCATACCAACCGAATACAGTTCAGTAGAATACACTCCATTTGACGCGGTGACAAAAATGATGAGGCGGCTCGGTCAAGGGGCCCATCTGTTTAAAATTGATATCACGTCAGCTTTTCGCCTGCTGCCGCTTCACCCTGATGATTTCTGCTTGCTGGGTATGCAAGTAAATGGGCAGTTTTACATTGATAAGGCGCTCCCTTTCGGTTGTTCCGTCTCCTGCGCTTTGTTTGAAAAGTTCAGTACCTTTCTAGAGTGGTGTGGACATAAGGCTTCAGGTTCAGAAAATTTGATTCATTATTTGGATGACTTCTGTGGGGGAGGGGTGTCATACATAGAGGCACAGCAGGGATTTGAAAAAGTCTTGCGATTATTCGAGGACTTAGGGGTTCCGGTGGCGCCTGACAAGTTGGTTGGGCCAACAACTTGCCTCAAGTACTTAGGGCTAATGGTGGACACCCAGAACATGGAGGTCAGAATCCCTCAAGACAAGTTGAACGAGCTAAAAGATAGCATTGGTGAGTTCATGTACAAGCGGAAGAAGGTAAAGCTAAGAGAAATTCAATCGCTGATTGGTAAGCTTAACTTCGCATGCCGGGCAGTGGTGCCAGGGCGAGCTTTCTGTAGGCGCTTGATTGATGCCACAATGGGGGCACGCAAACCGTTCCATAGAATCCGAATGACAGAAGCCATGAAGAATGACCTAGCCGTCTGGGGAAACTTCCTCCAACAGTACAACGGGGTGTCAGTTCTGCTGAGTGAGAATTGGGTTGACAACACATCGGTGCAGTTCTACACCGACGCCGCTGGAGCGGTGGGGTTTGGAGCTTATTTCCAAGGCCACTGGGCTTGCGGAGAATGGCCACCAGGACTAGCTGAAAATGGGGACATAACATTTAAGGAGTTGTTCCCAATAGTGGTGGCCGTCTTGTTGTGGGGCGAGCAGTTAAAGGACAAAAAGGTGCTGTTTCACTGCGACAACCAGGCAGTGGTACATGTCCTCAATAAGCAGTCCTCACGATCCAAAGCCTCAATGGGGTTGGTGCGTATTTTTGTTTTAGCCTGTCTGGAGCGAAACATCCTGTTTAAGGCGAAGCATATTCCAGGGCGCAGCAACAACTTAGCTGATGCGTTGTCTCGTTTGCAGCTGGACAGGTTCAGATTATTGGCGCCAGAAGCAGATCTGAGGGCAACACCAGTACCCAACTCCATCTGGCAGGTACTGCTGCAGAAATAAAAAGATTGGTGCGAAAATCCATGGCGCCATCTACCCATACTGCTTATGAACAAGGTGTACACCGGTTCGAGGCATTTAGGGACTCTCTTGGGCTGCCCCAGAGCTGGCCTGCACCAGAATCACAGGTATTGCATTTTGCAGCGTCTCTGTCTTTACAGCACTGTGCGCCAGCAACAGTTAGAACTTACTTAGCGGGTGTAAGCTGTAAACACAAACTGAACGGTTGGGAGGACCCCACCGACAATTTTGTACTTAAGAAATTGTTGCAGGGGTTGGCCAAGGAGGGCCAACGACAGGATAGCCGGCTGCCCATCACTTTTGATAGGCTAAAGCAGTTGATCAACATCTTGCCTAGCATATGTATGAATCAGTTTGAGGTAAACTTGTTTGCGGCAGCCTTCACTCTGGCATTCTTCGCGCTCCTGAGAGTCAGCGAGATCGTCGGCCAAGGGGATTCCGGGCGTGAAGGACTCAAGTTGTCGGACGTTCAGCTGACATCACAGCTGTCTGTCAGAATACTAGGCTCAAAAACAGATCAGCTAGGGGTGGGTTCAGTGATACAGTTGAAGACAGTAGGTAGTCATCGCCAGGTGTGCCCGGTTAGGTGCATGAGAGCTTACTTAAGTGCGAGGCCAGCCGGAACAGGTCTTCTGTTTAAACATTTTAGTGGCGCGCCATTAACAAGGTACCAATTTCAGGCAGTTTTGAAAAAGTGTGCGGCCACCCTGGGCTGGCAAGTAAGCCGATTTTCTTCTCATTCGTTCCGTATTGGAGCTGCAACGACAGCTGTCATAAATGGTATGACAATGGAGGAGGTAAAAACATTGGGAAGGTGGAAATCACAAGCCGTACGGGTATACATAAGGGAATAACTTTGGGGATCCAGTGGCACAAGATGGCGGAATTTCACAGGTTTCGTAAACAAATAGAATAACTTTTCATGTTAATTTAATCTAGCAGTGGCTGTAACATAAGCAACGACAGCTGGTGCCTCGCCGCAGATGGTGTACACCTCAGCGAGTGGGGCAACAAACTCTTTGTTGCGAACTTAGAGAGAGAGCTAACATGTATAATTAGGGCAGGCAGAAGTGGGGTAAATTGCTAGCAATTTGTTGGCATAAGATAGACATGGCCACAGGCGAAAGTAATTCTGCTTGGAAGCACACACTATTCAGTAACTTTAACGATATCTGCAGGATCAGTAACTTTAACGATATCTGCAGGATCAGTAACTTTAACGATATCTGCAGGATCCTCCCAGGATTGAGCCCGTACAAAAGGCCATGTTGTTGTGGTCTGGTTCAGTGGAGGAGGGTCCTGTGGCTGCACCATTACCGACCTGTATCCATTGCTAGTCTTTCTCACCCTGTGAGAGCCAGGGGTTGGCGTGCTAAACAGAGTGATTTGGTTGGTGTACACCACCAGATTACTTCTGCAAGTATAGTACGTAATGGGCAAAACAGAGCTGAGACGTCAGCCAGGGGCCTGCTGATTTGCTGGTACAGATGAGGGCAATTGGATACAGAGAAGCGGAGGGGGTGCATTTCTAAATTAGGTGTTTAAAAAAGTGGAAACTACTGCCTGTGGTTATGTCTATCTCCCCACTCTGCGCCCGATTATGCCAAAAAGTAATAACCTGATAGAACAGCAATAGGTTTGTTCTGAACTTCTGTATTTGTGGCAGAGGAATAGTGTCTCAGAACAGCTAAATGTTTGATTGTGCATGGATAGACTTTTTTACCCTGGTCAGGGGGGTGTTTTTGCTTAAGAGGAATGTACAGCAGCAAGTTTGTTGCTAGTGGAATTTTGAACCCCAGCCAGGGGAGTTTGTTGATGTGTGGATACACATGTGTATATACCAGCTCAATAAATGTTGGAACTGTTACTACCAGGGTGAAGTCTTAGATTGTGCGGTATGAGGATGGAAGTTGTGTGTATATATGTGTAAATATGCGATAAGTGGTGTCACGACATAAAGACATTTAAGCCTCAATCGTAAATGTTGTTATGTCGGGCGAACGATGTACTCCTGTATTCTGAATTGGTTTATTCCTATTCAGCAGGCTACTGTGTCAGCATTTGGTCTAGAATAGGGCGTGAAACAAAGTCTAAGGGCAAAGCGCAAACTTTTTAAGAGGGACTCAAGATTTCGAGTGATATTTGTCAGACACGGTAAATTGCAAGTCGTATTGGACAAGAATGTTGTTATTCTTCTTTCTTCGAAGTACCATATATTTGTTCTTGGCCATATTTCCGAGCTGTGCATTGTTATATTATGGGAAAAACACGTTTAAACGCAAATTCGCAAAGAAATTTTTATCATCTGCTCCGGAACTGCAACGTCGATTTGCCACAAAAATTCTGGCCCAATATGCGGAAACAGGCTGGTGGTGTCATATTTTTTAAATGGGTTTGCAAGAACTGCTCATGATTTACATAGCACTCCGGTCCTGTTATTTTTTTTGTCACACCCAAAACCGTTATTTATTTGGGCGACGCAGCATTACCTAGAAATAAAATTCAACACTGAAATCCCCGGACCCGTCATCACCGAGACTAGTTTTGCTAGCCAAAATCCGAGACAACCGGTCGCGTTTGGCTCCGCTAAGCATGCCAACATTGAACCGAATTTCTTTAATTTTGAGCACATTTTCAGAGTAAACATGACATATCAATATATTTTTTGGATTGAGGAAATGATAAAGCAAACAATGCCATCTTTTTTGTAGACTTATTAAAACTTCCGTTTTTATTAGAATTGTCTGAGTTTTGATGATCTAATTTAATTGATTTGTTAATTTAATTGTTTAGCTTCTAAGCTGAAGTACAATCCCATCGTCCGAAGTGAGTCAAAGATTGTTAGGCCAAAATTCAATCATGATTGAAAAAAGAGGTCGCCACAGTTTCGCCTCAACTTCTTTAAATAGCTGGACATGACGGCATTAAAGACATCGAAATTAAAAAAAAGAAAACGGGTGGAGATATCTTCTGGGAAACTTCATAAGGAACGATTCATGAAGATTTGTCCAGTAGTTTTCTGGGAATCCCTCTACACACGCAATGTGCACGCAAACGCACACACACACATCACCCTCGTCTCGATTCCCAGTCGATCTGAAACCATTTAGTCAAAACTGGATCAAATGTAAAAGCAAACACATCGGGTACACTCACCTCATTTTTAACATCCTTCTGGAAATCCGAAGCAGACTGCAATCTGCCATGGCTTATGCTACCTCTAACGCTTATTGTGCAAGTGTGCATGGATATCTGACAATTGTATATGTGCGTGGTTGTAAAAATCGGCATATAAGCTAGTTATTGAAGCATATTCTTGTTCACCAAGCACAGCTGGCGTTTCAGACTGTATTGTTCATTATTGCTGATTTTTGACGCCACACACACACACACACACACACACACACACTGGGCCTGCGCGCGCGTGCCTTTACTTTTTTTTTTATTAAGCCAGTTTGATTGGCACCAGGCTCACATTGCATGAAAAGGTGAACAATGTCTCAGTAGCCTACTTGCACATATTGTACAGCTTTATCACTACAGCGTCATGCGTGACAGTTTAGTGAGCTACACGTTCATTAATGTGATTCGTGGTACGTTCACCGTACGGCGTACCCCTTACCTCATACCATGGACTAACAGAGCTGTGAATGAGTGAACGTCAATAGACACAGGTCGTTCAAAACACTGTTCCTACCAGCAATTCAGTTGGTAACAAATCAAATTGAATTGATTAAAGGCACAGTAAGCCTCCCGTAAACCATCACAGATACGGTCAGGCTTTTACACACAGTACAAACACCCTTTCATTTAAACACTCACCGATTGAGAACATCCTAGGTGCCCTCCGTAAAGAGCGAACAATTTTCAAAGAATTTATTTTTGCGTGGTTTATCTTACCCCTGAGCCATCGTGAACCCGTGTGATCCAGTTTCCCTTTTTCACAAAGTAGTCGTCAGTTAGTAATTTGAATGCGACTCGATGTGAGCTTATCTACAATAGCACGTTTTTATGCACGAAACAAACAGCTGTGGTTCACAAGAACTCTAGCGATGGCTTTTGACTGTTGAGAGGAACGGCGATATGCATAAACCATCATCTGCTACAACCCTTGCGTGACCCTGCTTCCGGGCTTTTCTTTTTTCAAACTTTCACCACTTCGAATTGTACTGATCTTGTCTTGATGAAAAAAGAATTCTTTTATGATTAAAGAATGTTTGTGTAACAAGCTGTCAATTTATTATTTAGATTTTAAAAGTTAGGTCTTGCGCAAAAACGCACCACGGTCCAAAACCATTCTGATAATCATCGATTCACGGCTATCGCCAGTTTACATCGATAGAATGAGACCCGAAGGGAAGTAACTCATGTTTGACCTGAGTTCAGGATGAGTCCAAAACGTGTTCGAGACAACCCGAATCTGCAAAATTAATTCTTTAAAAATTGCTCGCTCTTTACGTAGGGCACCTAGGATGTTCCCGTTTGGTGAGCGTTCAAATGGAAGGGTGTTTATACTGTGTGTAAAAGCCTGACAGTATCTGTGATGGTTTACGGGAGGCTTACTGTCCGGGCGTGATTTCCGGTATTGAATATTCATAACAGCCGTCCAGCACCAAAACGAGGCGCCATTGTTGTAGAGGACCAAGTCCACGAAAATAAATTCTTTGAAAATTTCTCACGCTCGACAGAAAGCAGCCAGGATGTTCCCGTTCGGTGAGCGTTCAAATGGAAATATGCTTGTACTGTATGTACGACGCTCGGGGAGCTCTGTGATGATTTACGGGAGGCTTACTGTGCCTTTAATTCACACACACACACACACACACACACACACACACACACACACACACACACACACACACACACACACTTTCTCTCTCACACGTGTGTTGTAATGAAGTGTTTTAATTTGAATTATTGAGACGTGTCTTTTTGATATGGCTAGAAATAGCGAAATTACATGATGTTTTTGTGGGATAAAACTAGATCAGTTTCTCAATTCGCATGAACATATTTCCCGAAGCATCTGATCGATTTCAACGCACACAAAAATGACACAATGCAGACAGAGTCCACACAATCCCGTATCAAAAATTAAAACAATTGACCGTGACATTTTTCACAGAACTGCAAAACGTACTGTTACCCTTATGTTGGAAAATGGAATCAGAAGAGGTATTAGTGATCGTTCTTGTCTCTTGGATGTTTATTTTTTGCATCTGTGTCAGACGGTTGAGTCTTCGTTCTTCGTCGGTCCGTGAAGCAGCACGTCTGTCTTCTGCCCTGTTCTGGTCGCGGCGTATCTGGGAGAGAGGTTTGCGAGAATGATGGTCAGGAGAGACTCCACAGTTTGAAGTAGACCTAAAACTGACATCTAACTGCCCATTGTTGCTGAAAGTCTTTAGATTTTTCTTCACAGCATATTTTGTTGTGTCATGCCACAGCGACCACCGAAAACGGAACCACTCAGACAAACAAACAAACAAACAAACAAACAAAAACAGTGAAACCTATGCACCCCCGACTATACAGGGCGTAAATGCAGGCAGTCAACTCTTAAGAGATGGTTAAAAGAGACAGTTAGCTTGTTTAATCTCGTTACGACTTCGTTTTGTGACGTAAATGTTTCTTTGGCCTGTTGCTTTTTCTGTTTTCCATGAAGCACAGGTGGTTTGATGCAAGTGTTTGAGGATAAGACGCTGGAACTTCTCCTTGTCAATTTTCTGCCAGTTGTAATTCTTCTCGAAGTGGGAGAATCCTTCCTTGTTGCCAGTCCTGTTGTCAAAATAAAAACGAAATAGGTCAATCCCTCTTAAAATCAATCAATCAATCAATCAATCAATCAATCAATCGATCAACCATTCATCAATTAAGCACTCGATCGATCACTCAATCAAAAAGAACCGCATTGGGCAGGACAAGAAGAAACGACAAACGGATAAAGTTTTTAAAAAACCTTTCAAATCAATCTGTAAAGAAGAAAACAAATGTAAGTATCTGACCAAATCGAACTGCAACTTTTGCGGACACACACACACACACACACACACACACACACACACACACACACACACACACACACACATACACACATCTATATCTATATACGGCTTGTCTGTGTCTGTCTGTCTGTCTGTCTGTCGGTCACTTCGCGATGCACGGCCAAAGTTCTCGATGGATCTGCTTCAAATTTGGTGGGCATATTCAGGTAGACCCAAAACACAATCTGGTCGATGAAAATTTTCAACACGTGCTCTCAGCGCGCAGCGCTGAACCGATTTTCGTTTTTGTGTACATCCATTCCCAGTAACTCTTCCTTATCTTCTCCAGTGTTTTGCGCGTTTATCTCCCTTCCTTCGTGTGGCGTCAATCGCGTCTCTACTTCTTCCCGGCGAAGCCGGGTATGAAGCCGGGTACCTGGCGAAGCCGGCGTACGGTGCGCCACTCACCCAGCGAAGCCGGCTACCCGGCGAAGCGGGTATTCATCTAGTATATATATATATCCCATGAGCTGCTTCTTTGTCTCTGTAATGCCACTATCAGGGGCGGATCCAGGGGGGTTTCCGGAAACCCCCCCTAGCCTAAAAAAAATATAAAAAATAAATGAAAATAAAGAAAAACTGATGCTCAGATTGCACCAGATTGCTCCATTTTCCTTAATTTTCATCAAAATTTTCCCTAAAAGAAGTTTGGAAATCCCCCCTTGAAAAGGATGTGATCCGCCCTTCTATGGGTATATATGTTGTATTTTTTGGCTTCAATAAATACATAATGGGCTCCAAAAAATATATCATAGTACCGATTCCGGTTTGGCCGAGGAACTATACTTCTGCCTACCCTTGACACTGCACTGAACATGTTTCAAACAAAAGTCACAAACTTGCACACACTAAATTATTATAATTGTAGTTAGTTCATGTGTCCTGATCAAAGCCATCTAGAAAAATCCTGGAGAGAGAGAAGGGGTGGGGGTGGGTGATGGTGGTAAGATACGTGTCAAACATTGCGTATTAAAAAAAAAAAAATCCGTTCATGTGATCTCTTTAAATCAACCTAGGTCGACCTCTTTAACACGTACTAGATGAATCTGTCATTTCTTCGTCCACTTTTGGCATGACTATCCAGACTGCAGTTGCAAAAGAATGAACTCATCGGTATGACCTCATCGCAACATATTGTCATTATTCACTGGAATTATATCTCAGTATTTTGCGAAGAGGTTAACATCTTTAAGAAACTGGTATTTTGTACCTTTGTGTGTGTGTGGGGGGGGGGAGAGGGTGGCATGGAAGGGATGGGGGTGGTTAAAAGGTATTATATCCTATACACAGTTGTTGACATGAAGTATGGTTGGGCGTTTGCTCGCTACTGGACGCTTACAAGGTAGTTAACGGTAGAAACAAATCTGCATGCAACAATGTGGCAAAGGGCAAGTTTGAATTCTTAGTCACGATTGTACCTTTGTGGTTGCTGTTTTACTTTTTTCAATGTATGAGAGCTGAAGTTAGGAATCTGTATTTTCGTATATATTTCAAAAGTGTAACAGAACATTCATCAAATCAATGTCTAATGAATCTGATCATTATATCTTCATTTACACTGTATTCAAGGCAAACATTTACTTGTTCAAATGTATCATTCCATGAATAAAGAGAGATGAGGGTAGAGGGTAAAACGTGTATCTACTTTTTGCTTTATGGGTTTCAAAATTGTTTCTGATTCATTAAAAGTGTCACAAGTTATCCCTATTTCCGTTTCTTTATGTGAAGGCATACTGTGTATAATTTTAAAACATTATTTTGAAAGAAAGCAGTTAAGCGGTTTATTTGTTTTTACTTTTATGTTCGTAATGTCCTTGTCCATTGTATTGTTTCATTCTTTGTGTGCTTGTTTGTCCATTGTATTTTTAGTAACTTATTAGTGTACAGCAAATTTGTGTCATGCTTAATCATTAAGAGTATCTTGAACTAGATTGCTAAATGATTAACAGTTTGCGATATCAAGATAACGATTAATAAACAATAATGTGAACTTCGTTTCTCTTATTTGGATTTAATATAAAATGTGTTTGAAAACGTTCTCTTTTTCAATGTTCAATTTGTTGAAAGTATTTTCCTTGCTCCCAGTCATATATATATATACACTAGATGAATACTACCTTAAAAGTTTTTAATAGAAGGAGAAGAAAGGGACAAAAAAGAAGAAAAAAACAAGGGGATGAGGTGGTGTAAATAGAGTAAAATAACTCATTCTTAAAGGCACGGTCTTTCTTGTAAAAACTCACCAACTCAGATCTAGCCAGGATTTTACAATTTACTGTGTGTCGCGTTTCGCAAAATGATCAGCGTTTTGTCGATTAAGCGAAATGGGCCCACATGTTGCTGATTCCGCGAATTCGGCAATTCCGTGAATTGGGCAAGACATAATGTTGAAAAAGTTTCCATCCGCTCACTTGACAGTTTGGTGCACAGCGAGCAAGGTGTTGGTAGCGTCAACCACAGTGATGTCATTGCTGGTAACGGACGTCGCTGTCAGCCAGCTGTCGTAAGCGATGCGGCCTACCACAAACTCCGGAATGCTTTGCCATGGGAATCTCCTGCAATCAAATCGTACACTGATCAAAAAAAGCCGAGGATTCTTTTTCAAGGGTATCGTGAAAACGTCTAGCAACATTTTTGCAGTCTAAAACGTCCAGTTACAACTTCAAGATTTGTCAGTTTAAAGAGTAAAGCTGCAATTTGTCAGTCTAAAACAAACAGCAGCTTCAGTTTGTCAGTGTAAAACGTACAGCTGCAGTTTGTCAGTGTAAAACGTACAGCTGCAGTTTGTCAGTGTAAAACGTACTGCTGCAATTTGTCAGTGTTAAACGTACAGCTGCAATTAGTCAGTGTAAAACGTACAGCTGCAATTAGTCAGTGTAAAACGTACAGCTGCAATTTGTCAGTTTAAAACGTACAGCTGCAATTAGTCAGTGTAAAACGTACAGCTGCAATTAGTCAGTGTAAAACGTACAGCTGTAATTAGTCAGTGTAAAACGTACAGCTGCAATTAGTCAGTGTAAACATACAGCTGCAGTTAGTCAGTGTTAAACGTACAGCTGCAGTTTGTCAGTGTAAAACCTACAGCTGCAATTAGTCAGTGTAAAACGTACAGCTGCAATTAGTCAGTGTAAAAAGTACAGCTGCAATTAGTCAGTGTAAAACGTACAGCTGCAATTAGTCAGTGTAAACATACAGCTGCAATTAGTCAGTGTAAAACATAAAGCTGCAATTAGTCAGTGTAAACATACAGCTGCAATTAGTCAGTGTTAAACGTACAGCTGCAGTTTGTCAGTGTAAAACGTACAGCTGCAATTAGTCAGTGTAAACATACAGCTGCAATTAGTCAGTGTTAAACGTACAGCTGCAGTTTGTCAGTGTAAAACGTACAGCTGCAATTAGTCAGTGTAAAAAGTACAGCTGCAATTAATCAATGTAAAACGTACAGCTGCAATTAGTCAGTGTAAACATACAGCTGCAATTAGTCAGTGTAAAAGGTACAGCTGCAATTAGTCAGTGTAAACATACAGCTGCAATTAGTCAGTGTAAAAGGTACAGCTGCAATTAGTCAGTGTAAACATACAGCTGCAATTAGTCAGTGTAAAAAACACAGCTGCAATTATTCAGTGTAAAACGTACTGCTGCAGTTAGTCAGTGTAAACATACAGCTGCAATTATTCAGTGTAAAACGTACAGCTGCATTTAGTCAGTGTAAACATACAGCTGCAATTAGTCTGTGTAAAACGTACAGCTGCAATTTTTCAGTCAGAATGTTGAATACAGCTGAGCTTAAATCCTGTTTTCGTCTTCTTGACAGTGTACGTCTTTGTTTTCAACAATGATAAAAACCTCTCTTGTCCTAGACCACACTTACCCTTAACAATGCAATCAATGACAGATACACTTTGACCTGTTCTTTCACATTTTCAAAACAACAAAATCAAAAGACGAATTCCGGACATCTTTCTTTCTTTCTTTATTTCTTTATTTGGTGTTTAACGTCGTTTTCAACCACGAAGGTTATATCGCGACGGGGAAAAGGGGGGAGATGGGATAGAGCCACTTGTCATTTGTTTCTTGTTCACAAAAACACTAATCAAAAATTATTTTGCTCCAGGGGCTTGCAACGTAGTACAATGTATTACCTTACTGGGAGAATGCAAGTCTCCAGCACAAAGGACTTTTAACACTTCTTACACTCGTGTTTTTATGGGTTGTGGAAGAGTTGCTTTTCCTTGGAAACATCGATACAAGCTGCACGTGACTATGTAGACCAATCACTAACTAGTAGAGTGTCTCCCACGTGGTCGCTTGATCTGTGCTCTGATGGACGCGATCACACGCCGAGGGAGACCTGTAGCTCAGTTGGTAGAGCACTGGACTTGTGATCGGAAGGTCGCAGGTTCGAATTCGGGCCGGGACGGACACGGGTCAACTGTATGTGCAGACCCAGAGACGGAAGCCATGTCCCACCCCCGTGTCATCACAATGGCACGTACAAGATCTTGGTCATTCTGCCACAAGTGCAGATGGCTGATACCACCTAAACACGCAGACACTTGTGTATCTCGTCAAAAGCCGAGAGGGCGTAAAACTCGAATAATATAACCCATATCTAGTCCTTAAAGCTGTGGTCTATTTATGACTATACGGGGCTACGAGTTTGAAAAAAATAGGGCTGAAAATCATGTACAGAATTCTGTACAGCAAATGCTACCCGAAACCCCATCTATACGGCGTGTGTGACCTTGAGAGCTTCATTCAACGCTTGAATTTTGCAGTGACAACATCCGGTTTTCTCTCTCAGAGCTGAGTCAAGAAGTATCGACCAGGGATTCGAACTCAAGGCCTCGGGGCCTCGAAATGTCGGGGCCGATGTCTTAACCGCTAGGCCATTCCACCAGTGTTGTCAAAAATAGAAAAAATAATAATGTTATATCATTCTACGCTTGAATTACCATTCATGCGTTGCAAAAACGTAAAAATTGCCATTCAAATTTGCCTTTATTTGCAAACATGTTTCACGGAATCGCAGTACATGTTTACACCGTCATGCTACACGACATTCGCGCCATGCAAATAACTGCGATATCTCTATTTACAACATGCAAGAAAAATGACAAGAACAGTAATTGAATCTCTCCAAAGCTCTGTGCACTTGAAAACAGATATCAAAGAAAAAGTTATACATGTATTCACTTCTGAACAGTGGGCGGATAGAGATATAAATCATGCTGCTTCAATAATAACATAACATGAGTTCATATCAATGTTTTCCCATCTTTCTATTGGCGCAGTAGCCTAGTGGTTAGGACATCAGACACGAAGTCTCGAGGTCGTGAGTTCGAATCTTCGCAGGGGCGTTTATTTTTTCCCCTTGATCTCTCTTGAAGATGAAATATGATCAATCTTGAGAGAGCAAACCGGGTGTTATCCCTGCAAAATTCAAGCGTTGACTAAAGCTCTCAAGGTCATACACGCCGTATAGGTGGGGTTTCGGGTAGCGTTTGCTGTACAGAATTCTGTACATGATTTTCATCCCTTTTTTTCAACCTCGTAGCCCCGGAAAGTCATAAATAGACCACAACTTTAAAGAGGCGAAATATTTAGTCTGTAGAACATAAAGCATTCTCTCATTCCTTTTTCACACGCCGACGTGCGTACTTTCGAATGAAAAAAAGCGTTTTTGTGAGCTGACAATGCAGAAAGCAGAGATTGGAGCTAATTCTCACCGGGATCAGTAACAGCCGTTCGTATGATTTCACTGGTAGTGATTGGCCTTCAATGTCACGTGTAGCTTGCCTCAGTGTTGCAAAGAAAAAAGAAAGAAGGGAAAGCATCTCTTCCACAGCCCATTTACGAAAGGCAAAGTATAAGAGTACAGTTCGAACGTAGGACAAGTTGAAAAACCCACTTCAGCATAATTGTATGATCATTAAACTTACTTTCAGCATTATGGTTCCTGTATTTTGACCAACAACACTTCTACAGGATAGCAATCTGTGTAAACAGTTCTACTTACCCTCTTAGATCTGCTCAGGCTTTTATATGGGATATAATCATCCCTCCACTTGGATACATACCCAGAATTAACAGCTTTGGTGATTACTCTACAGAATGGGAATTATTTGACGAATTGATTTTGCAGGTTGAAAGTAGTGGCTGTTAGAAAAGTAATGCATCAAAACAATCCCCACTCATCATGCGCCAAGGCTGTAATGTGTCGGTATGTGTCCAAGGTGTTGGGATGGTCTTATCCCATGTAAACGCCTGGCGAGATCGGATATTGTGAGCTGAATCGTTTACACGAAAAGGACTGTGCCTTTAAAGCTGTCATGACTATCTGGGGTTAGGGGTTTGGAAAGATAGGGCTGAAAATCCTGTACCGAACTGTGTACAGCATAGGCGGCATGAAATCCGACCTACTGCCTGCATAACCTTCACAGCTTCATACAACGCTTGACTTTTGCGCTGGTAATTTCCTGTTTGCTCTCAGGGCTGAGCATACTTTATTTTCAAGAGGGAATGAGGGGGAAAAATAAATGTATCGGAAGAGATTGAAAATTTGCCGTTATTGTGCAAACATGTTTCAAGGAATTTCAGCACAATGTTTACGCCGCTATTCTACACGCGGCGTCGCGCCATTTGATGGCTGCGATGTATCTATTTACAACATGCAAATAATTTTTTTTAAACTGTAAAACAATCACTCCAAAACTCTGTGTGCAGTTACATACTGCTATCAGAGAAATAGTTATATTCACTTCTGAGAAAAAGACAGATAACGGTATAATGTTTAAGACAGATGTTGTTTCAAGAATAGCATAAAATAACACATTAATGTTTTCATCATGTTTCACAATTGGCGCAGTAGCCTAGTGGTTAGGACCTCTGCCCCGAAATCTCGAGCTCCTGAGTTCGAGTGTCTGTCGAGGTTGTTTATTTGTTTTCCCTCAATCCCTCTTGAAAATCCAATATACCCAGAGAGAGCAAACAGGAAGTTACCAGCACAACAGTCAGGCGTTGAATAAAGCTGTCAATGTCATGCGTGCAGTGTAGGTCGAATTTCAGTCCAATTTTGCTGTACAGAATTATGTACAGAATTCTCAGTCCTATCTTTTCAAACTCCTAGCCCCGGATAGTCATAGATAGACCACAGCTTTATAAAAAGAAAAAAGACAAGGAAACAGAGCTATTAGCCCGTGGGGCAACCTGTCAGTGATGAAGTAGTCTTGCGAGTTGGGAATGAACAGCTTGCCCCTGCTGGCTACTTTCGTCACACCCTGCAGGGTGGCCGACTCCTCATCGGTGACAAAGTTCACGTTGGTCCGCCGACCAATCACCAGGAGTGCCTGGGAGTCAGAGGAGAGTGCCTGGGAGTCAGAGGGGAGTGCCAGGGAGTCAGAAGGGAGTGCCTTGGAGTCAGAGGGGAGTGCGGAAGAAGTGAGCACAGCCAGCAGCGTGTCGACCAGGGAGTCTGTGAACAGGATGTCTCCGTTGGCGTAGGCGTAGAGTGTGGTGTTGAAACTGTAACATTAATACAAAGCTCGGAGTATTGAAGGAACGTCTCGGCGCGGGAGACGTGAGGTGTAATCAGCCACCTGCACGTCTGGTAGATTTACCGAATTTCTACGTGCAACAGTGATGACAAGGGGTGGGATAAATATACCGCCACTGATTCATCACAAAAGTTGACCCGTGCCCATCCTGGTCTGGATTCGAATTTGTGATTCGAAAATCAAAAGTCCCGGTGTTCTGATTTTGTTGACGTAATTAACGAGGGAACCTTGCTTTTGTGAATTTGAATTTAGGGGTGTCTGTGCTGTAGCTTGCACTGAACAGACACCACTGAATGTAAAATCAATCTGTTTGCTGAATATGGTAGGGAAATGGATGACCTTTTCAGTCGTATATCTGGGTACATTAAACAGCCTCATCACAAAGATCTGCACTGAAACGTATCTGCCTGCTTTTTTTTTTATGAAGGGTAGTATACAATGCAAATACACTGAATATTATCTCCGATTATGCGTGCATATGTTTGCAATGTCATATATTGCACGAAAAACACGCTCGTAAAGCACGTGTTGGTTATGTCTTAGTTTTTCTAGCACACAATCATACACATGCTCACCGTTCCATGGCGTCAAGGTACATGTGTTTGAGCACGGGCACGCCGATGGGAGAGTTGGAGACGGGCATGGAGAACCAGCCCCACTGCTTGGCCTGTGCCCGCAGTGTGACAGAGTTGCTGAACAGCACGGGCACCACGTAGGGCTTCAGCTGCTGCCAGTTTCTCAGGGTCAGCTTGCGTGTCTGGAAATGTTGAATAGACGTTTTTTCCGACTAAGCGATCGTGTTCGCCAACATTAAGGGTTTAACATCCTACAACTTATGCTAGAAAGTAACAGCTGGCTGCTTTGCGTGCAAGGTGGAAAATGTATTTAAACTAATTTCGTAAGGGACAGCATTGTCAACCTGTGTCAGAAAAATGAAGCTTATTCCCTATTTGTGTCGCCTTGAGGCGTCAGTTGGCATTTCTTTCTTTCTTTATTTGGTGTTTAACGTCGTTTTCAACCACGAAGGTTATACTTGTTAATTGTTTCTTGTTCACAAAAGTACTAATCAAAAATTTGCTCCAGGGGCTTGCAACGTAGTACAATGTATTACCTTACTGGGAGAATGCAAGTTTCCAGTACAAAGGACTTAACATTTCTTACATACTTCTTGACTAAAATCTTTACAAAAATTGACTATATTCTATACAAGAAACACTTAACAAGGGTAAAAAGAGAAACAGAATCCGTTAGTCGCCTCTTACGACATGCTGGGGAGCATCGGGTAAATTCGTACCCCTAACCCGCGGGGGGTTCAGTTGGCATTCATATAACACATAAAAAAGACTGTTTTTACGCCTTAAAACTGATATATCCACATGACGGTATGTTCAACTTGGAAAACATTTTCTTGGGTCGGAAAATGTAACTTACTTAGCAAAAACACACAATGCAGATAATTTACCAATGGTACGCAAGTACCAGCCTTCCTGAACGTGCAGTTCTCTTGCAGTCTTACAAAGAAGGGGCCGGGAACAGACTACTTCCAATTCAGTAGCAACCGGCGGGTGCCCAGGTGGCGCATAAGGGAACGGCCCCCAGATATGGGGGCCAGCTGCGAATATAGAATAAGCAGTCCCGGACCAACTAGCGGTGGCTCTACCAGGACGGGGTGGGTTGGCAGATGGCACTGACTACCCTATAAATGCCCTACGTGTCTGATGACGGTTACACCATGCGGGTAAGAGCCGCATTAAAAGCTCTAGCCCCGGGGTGGGACCCCCGGTAAGATATCCCCCATGTGTTCCCAGGGTTAGGTTTTTGAGCCAGGAACTAAGGGCGGGGTAACCCCGAAAGAAACCTAAGGGCTGAAGTCGGAGGATCTGGGCCAACAGGCGCACCTTAACCAACCACAGATCCACGCAAAAACGCAAAATGAAATGTCGACAGTCCGAAATGCACGCGATGGTGCTCGCCCTGTGAAGTCCCGCCAGGCAGGTGCAACGCCGGGCTCCATGCCTCAAAGGAGCCCAACCTCAGCTACTGGTGGTCCCTCCCAGCTGTCTCGTGGAGCCAGGGGACAGCGGGGGAGAGCAACTGGCCGAAACATCAAACAACAGCAACCGCTGATTGCCATGCAGTGGAACGCCGAAGGAGTCTTCAATAAAAAGGCTGAATTAGAGCACACACTGTTTGACAAGAAAGTGATCGTGAGTGTATGCTGCATATAAGAGACACACCTGCAGAGCAAAAAAGCCTTCAAGATCAGAGGCTATCAGACCTTCAGGTCTGACCGAGAGAATAGGCACAAAGGGGGCATTCTGACCCTGGTGAGAAACAACATCAGTGCCTGCCAGACAGAGGTTTTCATGGAAGGAGCAGAGTACCAGAAGCTGAGGATCAAGAGTGGCTCAGTGGAAATGAATATCCTGAACTACTACTGCCCCAGTGATCGGCCCCTTTCTCTCGACACCATTCCAACCGACGACTCCCACTTCCTTGTGCTCGGGGATTTCAACAGTCACTCCCAGAGCTGGGGGTACGATCACATGGACAGACGAGGGGAGGATGTCAAGAATTAGCAGGACGATCATCAGCTACAATTGGTGAACAACCCACATGATCCCCACACCTTCTACTCTAGACGCTGGAAAAGCACATCTACCCCAGACCTTGCCTTCTGCACGGATGATCTGCATGGAAGTATGCAGAGAGAGGTGGGAGAGCAACTTGGTGGAAGCGATGACCGTTCAGTCTACCATACAATCGACAAGCATTGTATGAGGATGCAGCCACTCCACGCGAGGTGGAATTACAAGAAGGCCAACTGGGCGCTCTTCAGACACAGAACCTGTGAGCTCACACGGAGCGTCCGGGTAGATGGCAGGGCCATCAACACTGTCACAAAGGAATTCAACTCCTGTGTCCTACAGGCAGCCAGAGAGACCATCCCACGTGGAGCCCGAAGAGAATACAAGCCATACTGGAGCAACATACTACAAGAACTCCAAGATGGGCCCGGTAGCTCAGTTGGTAGAGCACTGGACTTGTGATCGAAAGGTCGCAGGTTCGAACTCGGGCCGGGACGGACACGGGTCAACTTTATGTGCAGACCCAGAGACGGAAGCCATGTCCCACCCCCGTGTCATCACAATGGCACGTAAAAGACCTTGGTCATTCTGCCATAAGTGCAGGTGGCTAAATACACCTAAACACGCAGACACCTGGGAAGCGCGACTCCGTTGCTGCTAGCTTTCCACTGGGAGGAAGCGATCAGAATTTCCCAGCAATGGGACAATAAAGTAATGAGAAATGAGAAATGAGGCTGCCAGGAAGAACGCGGAGGAGATGCTCTCACAAGAGAACCACAACTGCCTTCAAAAAGCTAAGGCCAGATTCCTGAAAGAAAAGCTGCAAGCTATCCGTAGAAGCTGGAGAGAGAAGACAGCCTCACTTAACTTGGAGAAAGATGGAGAAAAGTTATGGAAACTTACCAAACAGCTGAGCGAGGAGGAAGTGAGAGGAGCCAACATCACCATCGAAGACAGAGGCGGAATCCTTACTGGAAAGCAAGCCGCCGATCACTTTGCCAACATCTATGCAAGCGAAAGACACCTCAGTGTTGGAGCAGAGAAACAGAGGGAGGCAAGAAAGGAACAAAGAGAGAGGAGAAACAACAAAGCTAGCCCAGAAGCCATGGAAGCACCCTTCACTCATCAGGAACTACGCCAGGCACTACGCAAGCTGAAAAACAAGAAGTCGCCAGGGCCCAATGGGATATCCAACGAAATGCTGAACCATCTGGGCCCGTATGCATGAACTAGAAGTAAGAAACACTGGAAGTAGAGGCCTCTTTTCGAAGTGGGAACTCCCGAAGTCAACTTTCTAACTGTTCACAATGCATGAACTGACTTGAACGCCAAAGTAGTGACAGCGAGAGTATTAAGGTCAAGGTCGGGGAAATTGGGCGAATCCCTACTAATACGCATGCGCACGTTTCTATCAACATGGCAGTCAACGAAAATGGCAAGGCACGTGTGCCGCTCAAAAAGAAAGTAGACACGGAGGGGCGTTCTGCACCTTTTTCAGATGGTGAAATTGCTGTACTCTTGACAGAAGTGTTTTACGAAAGAACGGTTATTCTGTCCAAATTTCAGAACAGTCTAACTGTTAAACATAAAGACGCTGTCTGGTCCAAAATTGCCAAAGAAGTGTCGGTCTCTCTCTCTCTCTCTCTCTCTCTCTCTCTCTCTCTCTCTCTCTCTCTCTCTCTCTCTCTCTCTCTCTCTCTCTCTCTCTCTCTCTCTCTCTCTTACGACACACGCACACACAGACAAACGTACACTCATGCACATACTGACACTATGACACAAGTGACACTGACGGCACACATAAACACACACACACACCACACACTGCACACACACACACACGCGCGCGCTCGCGCGCACACATATTCACACACGCACGCACCCATACACGCACGCACAGTCACAAACAAATAACCACACACTCAGTCACTCTCTCTCACTTTCTCTCATTCTCTCTCAATCTACACTCATACACACACTGAAACTATGATGACACAAGTGACACGTCACACACACACACACATACTCACCGTGTGACACACAAATACACACGCGCGTACAGTTGAAAGTCAAGACATGATATGATTTTTTCAAAGCATAGGAAGGTTTCTTTTGCAAATGAATAAAATTAACACAGAGGCAAAACCCGGTTTTTGCAGCCGGAATGCAATTGCGGAGGCTTAAAAAGGAAAAGATTAATAAAAAAAATATATAGCTCCCGGCGGAACTTGAACCCGGAGCGAATGAACGAGAGTCCGGAACCGTTACCACTGCACTATGTTACTCGTGTAGAGTAGAGGCATGATGAAAAAAGGCATTCTGAGTTATTCAGTCGTGCTGGTTTGAAAGCTCGCCACCTTCGCCGAATGACTCGAGCACGTTTTTTTCGGTCAGTAACTGATCGAACTGTCGCTTTTGAGTCACTCTGTTTTCAGCATTTCACCTAAATTAAACAAGAATGTCACAGTCCGTGTCTATGGTGCAAGGTTGGAGACCGTCTCATTGTAGCCAAGTTACGACAGTTGCTCGATTGACGCATTTCACGTCTTCGATATTGTGTCTGAGATCATTTCCCAATGAGCTGCCTTTAAAAACGGAATGTCCTGCAATTGTAGTATGCGCTGGAGGTTTCTTTTGGATGGGTAAGGACCCTTGAGATGCGATATCGTCGTATAATTATGTCAAGCGAGAGGCCCTTGATATTGGAAGTGGGAACTTCGAAAGCAAAGTTGCCAGCTACTCGGTATGCACGAGCTAAATTGAACGCCGAAGTAGTGGCTTCGAGAGTTCTGAGGTCAAGGTCGAGAAAATTGGGGGAATCCCAATTAGTGCGCATGCGTTTGTAAACGGTAGGCTTGGTGACCAGAAGAAACGAATCTCATCGCGAGTTCGTAAATGGGCAAACGTTGATCGCGCTGTAGCTTTTACTATAATTGTTGTTTTTAACTGGTTGAACGAAAGCTGTGATAATTGTCCTTAAATAGAATGACTGTCTATAATAATGATTTCGTTGACCAGAATGTTGGGGACAATAAAAAAAGGTTGTTTATGTGGTAGCGAAGTCGGTTAACTTAAAACTCTTTTTGTAGTGTTTTTTTTTAATGATTGTGTATCGGTAAAACTGCTGGACAAAAATAGTTTGGTCAGAGCGAATGTTTGTGTTACTGGTAAATTTAAAAAGGCAGAACTCCATTTTTTTGGGAATCAAGATATAAGGTGTAGTGAAAAGAAGATAAGTTCAGCGAATTTCATATTATTTGAGAAAATGTGTGTCCGAATTTTTAAAACAGAAAAATTGTTGTACCTAGGTGTTTGTAAATTACGTTTGTCCTCGTTAATTGTGAAGAGGATGTATGTTTATATAAAGTTCAAAGTCAAGATTTAATTTTTGTAGCCTACGTGCGTGTGTGCATGTGTATTAGACATAATACATAGACATAGAACACTTTATTATCTCAATTACGATAAACTCGGGTGTGGTGAATCACAATAAACAGCATAAAACGTAAGAACATGAATAAAATATCAAGGCGCAAATATAGTCAGCTCATCATAGTGTGGGGAGTGGGTACACACACACACACACACACACACATACACACTCACACACACACACACACCGTCGAACACACACATAACGTCGAACACACACACACACACACACACACACACACACACACACACCGTCGAACACACACACACCGTCGAACACACACACACCGTCGAACACACACATAACATCGAAAACACACACACACACACACACACACACACAAACACACACACACAAACACACACACACAAACACACACACACACACACAAACACACGGCACGCGCGAACACGCAAACAAACGTATGAAGGAACAGACGCACAATTATACCCGCACGCACGCACACACAGGCAGACAGGCACTCGCACAAACACACACACACACACACACACACACACACACACACACACACACACACACACACACACACACACACAGAGATAAAGCAATGACAAAAAAATAGCAGAAACTTACACTTCAACACTCGAACACACACACACACACACACACACACGCACACGCACACGCACACACGCACGCACGCACACAAACACACACACACACACACACACACACACACACACTCACACATGCACACAACGACGCCCATTTTCATAGAAACACAGTAACCCCCTCGTATAAGCGGGAATGAAAGAGTGGTGGCCAATGACCCAGAACAAACAAAAGTCAAAGCTGGCAACTCAGGTTTGTATTCAGGGAAATTTGCACAAAATGCATGCAGAAGATACGACTTTTCCCTCTATTTTCTCTCTTTGGGAGCGTCAGCTCGGTTTGACATGAAAAACTGAAGAAAAGCCCTGCCTTTTTGCACTGAGAAACTGTGGAAGTAGCGTGTTTACTACTGGGTCTGGCTGTAGTACATTTACCCTCATTTACTTCCTCGTTAGCTTCCAAAGTAAACTCTTTTTTCGTCCCATGCATGCGAAAGTGAGGATGTACTTCCGATGTCACTCAAAACTTTAGAAGTAGTCGCAAAATACCCTGAGTTACTTCCTCGCTTTGCTTCGAGGTAAACCCTTTTTCCGGCCCATGCATACGAAAGTGAGGCAAGTACTTCCGATGTCACTCAAAACTTCGGGAGTTGTCGCGAACTTCCCCCATAAGCATACGGGCCCTTTGAAGTGCTGCTGTTGGCAAGCTTCTCGACATCTTCAACCTCAGCTGGAAAGAAGGCCAAGTCCCACAAGTTTGGAAAGAGGCTACAATAATCCCTATACACAAGAAAGGAAAAGACAAGAAGAAAGCCCCAAGCTACCGTCCAATCAGCCTCACGAGCTGTGTTGTCAAGACCATGGAAAGGATGGTGAATCAACGCCTTCTTTGGTATCTGGAGAAAGAAGACATCCTTGCACCAGAGCAAGCAGGCTTCCGCCAGTTCCAGAGCACAGAAGACCAGGCCACCTACCTGTCTCAGGAGATTGAGGATGCCTTCCAGAATCAGAAGATGGTCTTTGCAGCCTGGATAGACCTACAGAAGGCGTTTGATAGAGTGTGGACAGATGGCCTTCTGGTGAAGACACAGAGATGTGGAGTCAGTGGAAAGATGCTGTCTTGGATACGATCCTTCCTGCACAACCGCAGATCGAGAGTCACAGTCAGCAGCCGATTGAGCAGGAGGGTTTTGATACGACACGGTGTCCCACAAGGCGGAGCGATCTCGCCAACTCTCTTTTTGATCTTCATCAACGATCTGCTGCCTGAACTGCCAAAGGGAGTCAAAGCTGCTTTATATGCTGACGATCTGGTAATGTGGTGCACCGAATAACATTCAACCACAGCAACATACTGCCTGCAGTTGGCAGCTGACAAACTTGCAGCCTGGGCAGACGACTGGTGTGTCAAGATCAATCTAGAGAAATCCACGACCACACTCTTCACCTTGTCCCCAAAACAAAAGCCAGGAGTCATCAAACTTGGCGACACACCACTCAGGAATGATGACGAACCAACGTACCTCAGTGTCACATTCGACAAACGACTGACCTGGAAACCACAGATCCAGAAAGCAGAAAACAAAGCCAGACGCAAATTGGCAATCATGAGAAAGCTGGCTGGAACAAAGTGGGGTGCCAGTGAGAAGACCCTGAAGACACTGTATGAAGGCACGGTGAGACCCCAACTTGAATACGGAGCCCCAGCCTGGTCAAGCGCTTGCAAATCCAACCTGCAAGCCCTGGACAAAGTCCAGAATCAAGCACTCCGTATCCTGACAGGAGCAATGAGGTCAACTCCAATCAAGACCATGGAGTCCCTGACAGGAGTCCAACCGTTGATCACTCGAAGAGACACAAAGACACTCATCCAAGCAGAGAAATACAAAAGCCTACCAAAGCACCCAATGAACAGCAGAATGGAAAAACCTATCAGGAACAGGCTGAAACGCTCAAGCTTTGTGCACCAAAGCAGAAGCCTCAAGCGACAGTACCTACCCCACCTGCCGGAAAGCACTCTGCCGCTCGATGCCACAGGAACATGCCCAACACCTTGGGAAGCCAACCAGAGGGTCCTCGAGATCAACACAACTGTGAAAGGCGTGACATCACGGGACATGAGTGACACCAGTAAGAAGGCGCTTACCCTGGCCATGATTGCAGACCACTACCCTGAAGAAGCGTGGATCCACGCCTACACTGATGGGTCAGCCACTGATGCTGTGAGAGATGGAGGAGCCGGCGTTCTAGTTCGGTACCCAGAGGGAGAGGCACAAACAGCGAGCATTCCCACAGGTTTGCACTGCACCAACTATAGTGCAGAAGTACAGGCCTTGAAGACAGCAGCCACAATAGTTGACGGATCAGACCATGAATGTCCTCAGGTCGTCTTTCTGACAGACGCAATGTCAGCACTCCAAGCTCTGTCTGCCAACAAAGAAACTGAGCCCTCCAACAGGTTGCTCAGAACCGAAGGGTCGTGCTTCAGTGGGTGCCAGCTCATTGTGACATAGCAGGAAACGAGGCTGCCGACAAACTTGCCAAGGAAGGTGCCTCAAAGGAAAAACCAGAGCGGAGAAAGATGACTACCACCTGCTCCAACGTGAAGAACAAGTCGTCCTACTCAGACTCCGCACTGGACATAACAGACTAAACCATCATATGGCCACAAAGCTGAAGCTAGTTCCCTCCCCCCTATGTCCGTGTGGCAAGAATCAGACAGCAGAGCACATCCTGCAGGCTTGTCCATACCACAGTGCTCTGAGGGACACCATCTGGCCAGAGGAGACAGCGCTACAAAAGAAGCTATACGGCCCCAAAGAGGACTTGGAGAGGACAGCACGTTTCGCCCTGCAGTCCGGACTGACGATCTAACAGCGAACGACGAGAAGAAGATAAAGAAGGGAAATCCATTTAAAAATCGTAGCATGCAATGAATAACAGTAAGACCCAATCTGATTTTTTTCTCTAGGGGAGGCAATCATCTTGCTGTACTTCAAAGGACAATATACAGCATTTGTTTTCCTTGTTATAACATTGATGTTGTTATCGTCGCAAAGGATGTCACCTAAAAAACCATGCAAAGATACTCTTTGTCAAACTGCTCATTTTTACTGTCTGACATTATATTCAAGAACACAAACTAGGCAAAGAAAGAGAGTTAGAAAGTACAATCACTCGCCATCATCTTCAAACTCTTTTTTTTTTGTTTATGTGTTTGTTTGTGTGTGTGTTTGTTTGTTTGTTTGTTTGTCGCTCACCAATTCTCTATCCCCCTGGTCAGACCAGGTGCTGAAGAGCGTCAGAAGAGGGAGAGCACTCTTGTTGCTAATTGCATTTCGTAGTGTGCGCGCACGCGCAGACGTTAATGCCAAGGTTTCAGCACTTGGCCTTTGAAGTTCCTCCCGTGAATCGTGCATCCAAGAAATCATCAAAAGAACGATAGTGGCAGAAAAACAAAGAAATGCTAACACCAACACTTTCCTTAGGCCAGGGGTTTTTTCGGAGTCTCGGCATGTCTCTCTCTCTCTGTCACACCTTTCGGAGTACGTTATCTGTAAAGAAGCTTCTTTTGATTATTCGTGCAACTCACAACTTAATGACACCCGTTTTCTCGTAAAATAGCACTTAAGACTGTCGATTACCTGCCAAGGTAAAACCCAGGTAAGACATTCGACGCTAACAATTAAAATATATTTTTTCAAGTCAGAAAGAGAAATATGAATATATGTAACGTTTCTTTACACAAAGAAAGTAAAACTAATAAGGTAGCAAGTGAACGTGAAAAGAACATTACCTACCAAAACGCTGTTTCGAATCGCCACAAGAATCATACTGTTTGGTTTGTGTTTTGGAATAGTTACACCTAAGAGCAGGGATAACCTTTCTGAGAAAAAACACAGTGTTTGAACATTTGTTCTGTTGTGAAATAGCGGTGATGCACAATAACGACTCTGATTTGTGTCAATCCTTGGACAATCAATAAGCATCACAAGCAATATTGATTTTAAATATATTTCCAAAGCTTTTGATAGAGTTTGGCGTCGTGGTTTTAATTTATTAAATGTACGCAAGAGATATAGTTTAATTGAATGGTTTAAAGATTATTTGATTAGGACGCAAGCTGTATTCATAAACAGTTGCAAGTAAAATTACTGCTGTGTTCGCTCTGGTGTCCCTCAAGGATCAGTTTTGGGACCACTTCTTTTTCTTGTTTATATCAATGATATTGTTGTTGATATTGACGACGATACGAGCATGTACTTGTCTCCCGACAATGCACATGTACGCACTGCTATTTTCAATTCTGATTTAGAAAAAGTAATGCAATGGGCAAAGACATGGAAAGCTGATTTTAATCTGTGTAAAACTGAATTCATTAACAAGAAACAACATGAAACGTTGCCTCTAAAATGTCGCGAAGAGATATTAACTAAAACTACTGTTCATAAACATGGGGGCATGTTTCTGCAAAACGATTGTAAATGGAACCATCATGTACACTCTAATGTTGTGAAAGTGCGTATTTTAGTTGCATGTTTGCGTCTGTTATTCTTCCTCATATTGATTTTTGTAGATGTCATATAGGACAATTGAAATGCTATGTTGGCAGCGGAATTGGAGAAATTACACCTCGAGGTACAAGCCCCAACAATCTTTATGGTGAGTGAGTCTTTACAAAACTGCAAGAACGACGTAGAAGACAAACATTGACTGTATATTTAAAATTAGTTAATGGCTTAGCGGCAGCTTACTTGCTTAGTTATCTACCGCCTCTCATTTCAGCAGTAAATCCATATCACCGACACAAACCATTTATAGGTCCATCTTTTGAACAAATCAGTATTTAAATCACTAATCTCTAATCTTAATTTTCAGTGAATCATTTCAACTATTCGGTCTTTTAAGTAAAAATACGGTGGAATTACAGCAAATTACAGTCTCTGAGCAAAAACATTTTATAATACCCAATATAACTTGCTTGTTGTATACTGTCAGGAAGTTCATTCCATAACTGTGTTGAAGAGGGAACAAAGGCACAATCCTTCCCGTGTAAACTGTTTGGCTCACCCTTTCAGAACTGACCAGGCTTTCTAAAGGGTTAGAACATCCCTTCACTTGGTCACATCCCAAAAATTACAACAGCATTGGCGGTCTCTGTGTAAAGTGGGATTTTTTTAATGAATTAATTTAGTAAAAGTCACTTTATGGTGGCCTTTTAAGAAATGAATTCATCAAACACATTCAAACTCACAGCAGTCGTGGTGTTGACTTTGGGTATGTGACCAAGAGGAGGGATGGTCTTATTCTGTTTAAAAGTAGGGCCAGATCTGGGACGGTGGGGCGAACAGTTTACACGGGAAGGAGTGTGCTTTTCATTTTGCCACAACAAAATGTGCAAAGGACATGCAAACGTCTTTCTCGATCCGTATTTTGTATGAGCCGAAACTAGCGTCCAAAAATCATGTGTAGCCGTGTTCCCTACTATAGGGTGGTGCTTATTTGTGCTGGATATTGCTCACGCATTCCTACCCGTCCTTTGCTTGTAGTTGACAAAGATCTTCCAGACCCAATGCGACTCACAGAAGAAAAGAAACTGAAATGAATGGAGGACGCTTTTATGTTTTTTGTCGACAAGCTTTCAATGGCACATTCAAGCCGCAGTCAATGGCTTTGACGGGGAATTGCAACATAATAATGCAACTATTGGTGTGTCCCACAAAGCGAAAGAAATCTCTGTTGGTCCTTGCGTATGATCCCTTAAAGGCACAGTAAGCCTCCCGTAAACCATCACAGATACTGTCAGGCTTTTACACACAGTACAAACACCCTTTCATTTAAACACTCACCGCTTGAGAACATCCTAGGTGCCCTCCGTAAAGAGCGAGCAATTTTCAAAGAATTTATTTTTGCGTGGTTTATCTTACCCCTGAGCCATCGTGAACCCGTGTGATCCAGTTTCCTTTTTTTCACAATGTAGTCGTCAGTTTGTGATTTCAATGCGACTCGCTGTAAGCTTATCTGCAATAGCACGTTATTATGTACCTCTGAATCTAAACGCAACAAACAGCTGCGATTCACACGAACTCTAGCGATGGCTTTTGACTGTTCAGAGGAACTGGCGATAGGCATAACCGTCGTCTGCTACGAGAACCACGACCTTGCGTGACCCTGCTTCCGGGCTTTTCTTTTTTCAAACTTTCAAAACTTCGAATTGTACTGATCTTGTTTTGATGAAAAAAGAATTCTTTTGTGATTTAAGAATGTTTGTGTAACAAGCTGTCAATTTATTATTTAGATTTTAAAAGTTAGGTCTAGCGTCCGATTGTCTGGGGTGTTCTAAAGCGGTGAGTGTTTAAACGAAAGGGTGTTTGTACTGTGTGTAAATGCCTGACAGTATCTGTGATGGATTACGGGAGGCGTACTGTGCCTTTAATTTTAACATGAAACGTTTGCAGGGCAGAGCATACTTTTCTGCTTTAAGATCTCTCTCTCTCTCTTCTCTCTCTCTCTCTCTCTCTCTCTCTCTCTCTCTCTCTCTCTCTCTCTCTCTCTCTCTCTCTCTCTCTCTCTCTCTCTCTCTTTCTCTCTCTGCATTTAAATTAATTAGCTTCATTGGCACTCAAAGCAATAATTGCAGCAAAAACATCTGATCTGCGCGTTCCTTGGTAATGAAAATACGCAGCTAATTATGCAAAAATAATGACATTATGCATCAGCAATCGTGACGTACGTGTTTCATCGAATTACATGAGAAATACAGTGTCCACGAATTGCTCGCTCTCAGTGTTACCAAAATCCTTAAAAACTGCTGACAACCTAACATCTCCCGAAGGTAACTACATTTATCAGACATTCACACATTTCTGATTCTTCTTTTTTTTCTTTTTTTTTTGAGGGGGGGGGGGGGGGGGGTCACATGCAAACATATCACTAAAAAAAAAAAAAAAAAATCCTGCGAAACAAATTCTCTTGGCATTATTTTCAAGTGACGCAACAGCTTTCAAGCGGTAAATGTCATTGATAAGTTATATTTAGATATTTCCCATAAAATCATCATGTTAACTTTTTTTTTAAAGAGCTGTTTTGTGTGCGCAACGTAACAGGTTTGACATTTAACACCGAAAGCACTGCTTGTGTCGCATGACTGAGCAAGCAGAGCACCTGAGCAATAATTATCGGTGGGATTTTGTACGCAAGATTACCTGGTTATGCTAGGCGCAGTCTTGGCAGGGTGAACTTCTGAGAGAAACACGTAACTTTGCAGCATATCATCCACTCAAACGCTTATGACTGGCACCTGACTCAGGCTGTCATTCACCATGGCAATCCATTGACACCCGGTGAGAATACCCCGTTAACACCTGTGTTGAAAACAGGACTGGGCAAGTGAGGTTAGTTACATATCGATCGGTCGTGTTGCCGGGTACCTCTTTCACACTTTCAGACCGTGGCACACGCGCTTGCAAAGGAAGAGAGAGAGAGAGAGAGAGAGAGAGAGAGAGAGAGAGAGAGAGAGAGAGAGAGAGAGAGAGAGAGATACATATATATATATATATATATATATATATATACATATGTTACAGTCAAAACGGGAAATCAGTCATTACGGGTAATGACTAAAAGTTTTAGTCATTTCCGGAAATGACGGTTTTGATCAGTCATTACTGGAAATGCCTAAAATCTTTAGTCATTACCCGTAAATGACTAAAAATATGCTCTAGACATTACCAGTAATGACTGAACATGAACTAAATGTTCTGAGATGAATCCCATTATTACAAAAATTGTGAGTCTTCATAGTTTGCTCCCCCACAATCATCTAATTTTTATCCAATTATGCATGATATTGTGTTTCCAAAATCAAGCAAAAACACATTAAATTTATTTGGTTGTAAAGGCTATAAAACACACAGAGTGGTAGACACGAAGGTTGCACCCGTGTGTGCGAAAGCCAATTGCTATAAAACGTCATTTACTTCAATTTTCCATTGATTTATTCTATTTTACTCCAGATTTCTGTTCAATTTATCGAATGTGTATTTGTCATTACAGCGTCAAAGTGTGTGTTCAAGACGGTTTAGTTGCAAGGGGTATTGACAGGGGGAGGGAGAGAGAAAGAGAGAGAGAGAGAGAGAGAGAGACAGAGACAGAGAGAGAGACAGAGAGAGAGACAGACAGACAGGCAGAGAGAGAGAGAGACAAAGAGAGAGAGAGAGGCACAGACAGAGAGAGACACAGACAAAGACAGAGAGAGAGATAATTCCATTTTCTTTAAATTTCTGTTCATTTTATCTTTTCTTTATTCCAAATTTCTGTTCATTTTATCTAATGTGTATTTGAAATAAAAGATTGACAAATGTTTAACATCAGAGTTGCGAATAGATTGAGAGATTATGCGGTTCGGGGTTTGAGCGCTTTATGGCGAAGGGAGTGCGTTCTATATAGCATTTCTATTGGCCGATCTGAGAAGTACACGCATTTAGTGCGCGTTTTATAGCAATTGGCTTTCGCACACACGGGTGCAACCTTCGTGTCTACCACTCTGTGTGTTTTATAGCCTTTACAACCAAAAAAATTTAATGTGTTTTTGCTTGATTGTATGGAAACACAATATCATGCATAATTGGATAAAAATTAGATGATTGTGGGGGAGCAAACTATGAAGACTCACAATTTTTGTAATAATGGGATTCATCTCAGAACATTTAGTTCATGTTCAGTCATTACTGGTAATGTCTAGAGCATATTTTTAGTCATTTACGGGTAATGACTAAAGATTTTAGGCATTTCCAGTAATGACTGATCAAAACCGTCATTTCCGGAAATGACTAAAACTTTTAGAGAGAGAGAGAGAGAGAGAGAGAAAGAGAGAGAAAAAAAAGAGAGAGAGAGAAAGAGAGAGAGAGAGAGCAACGGCAACTAAACTATTGCAAAGGGATAAAGGTTTCAGGTCAAGCCTAATCTTTCAAGCTGTCCTTTCTGAGATGTACAAATACTGTATAGGGATACTATTGACCTCACCGTTTTGGAAGAGTTTCTGGCGAATTGGACTAATTTGAAGAATTTGGCGAATTCATTGTGCCGTAACAAACGTTATTCGGAAATAACTCTTGTCAGGATTTTTAAGTGGTGTGGCAGAGTCAGTATGAGCCTCTTTAAGTTATGCAAGCTTTTCAAATCGAGGCGCACCAAGCAACACGCTACTGACAGGCTTTGGCCTGCTTTCGCGACTAAAAACAGGCTCAGCTAGATGTGTATGTTATGCAGTGTGCGCTCGATATGATACCCTTTTCTTATGCACATCGGAGCCACGATCGATTCGCCTCCGATTGCTTGTCGATCACTGGCAACTCTGCTGTTTATTGGCAGAAGGTAGTAAGTCCAAACTTGGTCAAAATGAGATTATCGTATTATAATGCATAGAAAACAAAGGCGCATCTTTTGTCAAAATGTCTAAGTTGTGTGATACATTATAAGTGATTTTTTTAAAGAAGTAAGTCCACTTACATTTTTTTTATCAAAGGAAAAAATTGGCAAATGGACGCAAGTCCATGGACTTCTTGGTTTTCACCTTTGCACTGGACTTCCTTGCCAGCATCATTACGTGAATGCATGTTTCATTGGTCTCTGTTCTCGCAATTTCTTACTTGAAAACCTTTGTCTAGTTCGAGAAATTAAACACCTTATTATCAAATCATGCCTCTTATTTCTTAAAAGTAAGAGAGAGTGAAAGAGAGAGAGAGAGAGAGAGAGAGAGAGAGAACAAGAGATAGAATGAGAGAGAGAGAGCCAGAGAGAGAGAGAAAGAGGCAGACAGACAGACAGACAGACATAGACAAGCAGACAAGAAATAGGATTTGTTTGTGTGTTTGTTTGTTTGCCGTTTGCTTAAAGGACCAGACCATGCTGTTTTAAAGGTTATTAGAACCACTAACCGATGACTGAAGGTTAGAGAAATGCACATGAAGATGCCAAAATTGTAAAGAAATTCACCGATTCGTAGCTTTATCATTGTGATTTAATTAAAAACGTTTTCTTCGAAAACCGCCAAATTCGTCTGCTACACGAGACTTCAAAATGGCCGCCAGTAGACGAGAACCAGCTGTGACGTCATCTAGTGTCCGGAAACCGAAAGTTACAACTTAGGCTCAAGTGAGGGCCCCAAAGGGTTTAAAACCGTGATCGTGATTGGCGTTTTTTGACCTTTCTGTGACCGTGATTGCCGAAATTTCCATTTCTGTGATCGTGATGGGACTTTGCCCGTGATCCGTGATGACAAAAAAATCAAGTCTCGTGATCGTGATCGTCATTTGTTTTCGTGATCGTGATGGGCATTATTGCAAAGCATTTTATTTTCAACGTACATTTTTTCACAGCTGTATTACACTCTATGATCCTCTAGTCTATTCGGTAAGGAGCCAACCCCGATTGAAAGGGAAGCAACAACACATTCAGAAATATGATTTTGAGAGCGATTGCTTCCCTTTAAAAGAACCAATTACACACTGACAAAAAGAGATCCAATCAGAAGGCAAATTGCAAAAGTCTACCAAACTTCATCCAATGGAAGGGCTTCGTGCAAAAGTTTTGAGTGAAATTCGAATTCGAAGATCAAAAATGGCGTGCAGCGGTACTGTCATCGAACTTCTGTTATATTTTGTGGATTCAAGCCAGACCAAAGCAGGCGGCGAGAATGCCTTCCTTGGTGGAAAGGTCAGGCTACGGGTCGGTCTTTCTGAAGACGAAATACCAAGGTATGTTGATCTATGTTGCTCTATGACTGTTCTGAATGTAGGCAAAGATCTTGAAATTTGTTCAAGATCTTTGAGTTTGAGTGAGATCATTGACATTGTCGACATTGCCACGTCCGGCTGTCACTCGCTCAGTGTGACCTCGACTGGCTCAAGATCGAGTCTGCGTGTAGCCAAAACCGAAACTAGAAATGTGTTTTTCATCCCAGCAACGTGGACACGCTTGGCATAGATTCTAATTGTCGCTTCTTTGCATTAAGCTTGGATTTATTTTAGCGCCTGTAAACTTTAATATCAACAATGGGTTAAATTCAGAAACAATGGCGGGGAGACGCGCCAGTTTGGGTCACTTGATCCTCATGTCAAAGACGATCAAAGTCATGTTCGTTGGGGATTTTGTCAGGCATGCTACTTTTCTGGTAATTGCCGGAAATCCGATAAAGCCGTTTTCAAAATCCGGTAAAGTCAAATTTTTTCCGGTGAAGTTGAAAAATTTCCGCAAAAACGATCCGTGTGAATATCGCGCAACGCGACCGGGCGCCGGTCTCAATGAAGCCAGCGCACAGTAGTGTTGTTTTCACCAGTTTGGAGGTGTGTTGAATGGTGGTGGGGGGAGGCTAAAATGGGATTTTTAACAAGATCACAACACTATTACAACCCCTAAAATGATGCCCAGAATGCACCAGATTGCACAGATTTTAACCGTTTTTTGAAAAAATTTCCGGGGGGGCATGCCCCCGGACCCCCCTAGTTGGCTCGCCTGCTTCGCAGGCTCAGGCTTGTGGCTTCGCTACTGGTACTGCGCGCTTCTTTCAGGTAAAACCGTTTTGGGCCTGTAGCATTCCTGTTTTTTATTCAAGGCCATGGAACCAGGCGATGGTGTACCTCAAATTGTACGGCAAAGTTGAAAATAAAAAACCCATCACACATACATGTACTTTAATTTCAATCCACCCAATAGTTTTTGAGAAAATGGGTTTACAAGATTTAGCTCTGGAAATGTGAAATTGTGCAAGTATATATTCATGTGTGTGAGTGAGGGTGTGGGGGTTGAATGTGTATGAGTGTAGAGAGAGAGAGAGAGAGAGAGAGAGAGAGAGAGAGAGAGGAGAGAGAGAGAGAGAGAGAGAGAGAACGAGAGAACGAGA